>NC_050470.1:11175372-11226635 GCF_013373865.1 Monomorium pharaonis
CGTTCTTTATATCCTAAAAGTATAATTTTATTTCTTATCCTAGCTTCAATATGCTTTGTTTTTCTATATCAAATAATAGAACTCGACATGCATTGCACTCGAATAGGAAAGAATGTAGAAAAATTTTAACTTTTAATTTAATTTTTATTTAATTTTAAAATGTAATGTATGATATATGTGTCATAATTGTAAATGTAATTTAAAAAATTATTAATTATAAATTTAACTTATGCAACATGTAAAGTAATTTAAAAAAAATTAATGTTAGACATAAATGCTTGCATAATTGTAATATAACAGAGAATTATCTTAGCGCAATTATTGCTAAATATATTTTAGAAAATAATTTTGTAATTATTATAGAAATTAAAACAAAAGAAAAATATTACAGCATGTATAATTATTATTCAAATATTTTAAAATAAAAATTTCACAAATTTGAACATACATGATACATATATAATACTATTTCAATATTATTTGTAAATATTTATAATCACAAAATTCCTTTCCCTCATGGAATGATGGGAGATCTAGGTTCGAATACCGGCTGAGGTATTCTTCTTCGCAATAAATTTATTTACAGTTTTTCGGGAATGAGGAGATTTTAAGATGCTCCTGAGCATCAGTATTTAGCTTAGTAACTGTATTATAAGTCTGGCGAAATTCCCAAGAAGCTTAATTACTTAATAAAAAGAGGCAAAGATTAATTACACCATTTAAAACAAACTTTATATATAACAACTTGTATATAAAATTTATTGTAATCAATGTGATTATAATAATGCTGTATACATTGGGCAGACCAGCGACACGTCAAAACGCGTATGAAAGAACATCAACGTGATATTAAAAAACAAGTTAATATTCTGTTATCAGTCAGTATAGAATTAGTTATGGGCATAATTTTAATTGGTCAAAACCAGGAATATTATATAAAGAAGTCGTAACACGTAAACGCGAGATTGTGGAAAACATTTTTTATTAAAAAACACAATTATATACAATTAATTTACAAACAGACAGTGAGAATTTGACCAATATTTATGACAGACTTATTAAATCCACGTAGTTTGTTATGTTATTTATTTTATTTTAACGCATTTGACTTTGTTTTCGTTGACTGTTGTCGTTGTGATTATATCTCATTATCTTTTGTACCGTTATTAGTTCAACATTTTACCATGCATATATTATGTTTCTGATATTATTTGACAATTTATATAATTTTTATGACACACATTATGTAAATATTATTATTAGTTTATATGATATTGTGACACTTTCTTATATTACATAGTTTGTTATCCAGTCTTTTAAATAATACATCTGAACATATTTCATAGGCTCTAATGCGTTTAATGTAAAGTTCTTAAAATTGCACTTGAAAAGGACCCAAACTTGAGGTCAAAACGTAGTGCTCATATTGAAAATACATCTGGCCAGTTACAGTCAAAAAATTAAATTGTTTTATTTCTGTTAATTTTGTTTAAATTCAATTTCAATTTACATACAAATAGAAAATTGTAAAATATATTTTCACACTTTACGTCTTTGTATTTGCATATGTATTGAACAAACATTTGTGTCGCAAAATATATAAAATTGTATTTTATGACCGTCAACTCATACATGCAAAGTGAAAATCTTTAAATGCATGCCCATGCTTCTGCTTCGCGTTAGACTTTGAGCAATCTGTACAACGTACACTTGCTTTTGTTCATTCTCTTACCTGGAGCTAGAATTTTCACCATATGTACGCGTATGTATTTTATTAAAATATCCTAATCACGCCTATCAGATCATACGAATTTAACCACAAGCAAATAAAAATTTATTAAATTATCTTTATTTTCTTTATATAAAAATTTAAATTTTTAAAATTATCTATGACATAAATGGCAATAATTTATAGCAATATTGGTGATACGGGACTATAAACATGCAGATTATATGTTCATGATGGTATTTGGTCTTGACAGCAGACTTTGTGCAAGATTTATCTTTTCAAGTTTAGTTGTATAGTACATGTATACTGATTTAAGCAAGCTACGTGTGTGTGTGTGTGTGTGTGTGTGTGTCCATTGGCATATCCATGTATGAGTGTTCTTGGTGGAAATATTTTTACAATTTTTTACGCAAAAAAATACGAACACTACATTTTTTTATGATATAATTACAACTTCGCACTTTAAGCGTGGTCTACAATACATGGAGTGAGCGTGGAGTAAGAAGTAACAGTAGGTGTAAGAACGTAAGCGAAAAAATCAATTTTATTTCCTACTTCTACTACATATTTTACGCTTACGCTCGGTCAATTAGAGCGCAGAAATGGCTGCGAACAGTACAAACAATGCTGTTAGTTCATAAAATCGTAGAAAATTATATGGCAAATCGTTACTTTTTGCTACTCTTTTCCTTATTCTACAGTTTACTCCATATATTATAGACTACGCTTCATATTTACGTCACTTTTATGTCGAACAACACGATTTGAGTCATGCTTGTAATTTTTCATAAATTCACGTAGAAAATTGTGATTTTCTACAGTGGAATTTATGAAAAATTACAAACATCTATAAAAACTAGTTTTTTTGCGATATTATTTTTCGCAATAAATTAATTTCCAGTTTTTTTTGGAGAAGGGGGATTTTAAGATGCTCAGCATCAAAATTTAACTTAATAACTGTGTTGTAAGTCTAACGAAACCTGTTGGCGCGTAGTTCAAATAAAGCTAAGAAATTAAATTTAATAGAAAAAATTATATTTTTCACGAAGATCTGATGCAGACCGTTATGCCCGAATCACACTAGCGATTGGCGATTGCATCTGTGTTTGCGTTTGTGTCTACGATTGCCTCTTGATCAATCAGAAGACAGCTGCTGACGATTATGATTAGCAATTCTTATTTAGCCGTCCATCTATTGGTCAAGAAACAATCATAGACGCAAACGTGAATGCAGACGCAATCACCAATTGCTAGTGTGATTCGGGCATTAGGCAATCTACAATTCATTGATATGTTTAAACATATAATAGTCGGAAAAATTGATGTATTAAGGGAGGAGTCTGATTTAGAAGTCCGAAAAATGCATAATTTATAGAAATTTTTTTAAGTATGTAAAATAAAAGCAATTATTGTTAAACTTTTTGGATATATTACTGTATTTAAGTACAAAAAAAATTTTTTAGCGTAGAAATATAGCCGTTAAGCTAACGAAAAAGGAAGATGCTTGTAGCATCTCGCTATTTATTGTGTACATTCTAGAGAGCGTAAATTTTGGCTGAAACAAACGACGTTTTTTATTAATCTCACATAATTTCTTTCTATATATACTTTAAAAAAAAATTGACACAATTCTAAAAATTTTTTTTATAAAAAATAAACAAATTTTTTTTAAAATTTTGTCAATTTTTTATTTTTTCCGATTTTTTTAGGTATAGGAAGAAATTATGTGAGATTAATAAAAAAACGTTGCGTCGTTTGTTTCAGCCAAAATTTACGCGCTCTAGAATGTACATACACAATGGGTGGCGAGACGCTAGAAGCATCTTTCTTTTTCGTCAGCTTAACGGCCATATTTCTACACTAAAAAATTTTTTTTGTACTTTAAATATACAATAATATATTCAAAATGTGTAACAGCAATTACTTTTATTTTGCATACTTAAAAAAATTTCTATAAATTTTGCATTTTTTTCAAATTTCTAAACCAGAATCCCCCCTTAATATTGTTTGTGACTGTGCTCACGAGCGACGAGCGACTTTACCCCAGCCCATGTCGTCGTCAAATAACGGGGCGACCGCGTTTTCGTGTATCTCATTCGTAAGAAAAGACGATGGGCGTCAGGTACGAAAGAGCGTACTACTCTTTCCGCGGAATGTGCGACAGTTACTCTCTAAATGGCGGTACAAAACTAAAAGCAAGTAATTATATGTGAATATGCGACACGGACGTCGGCGGCTTCGATAACAGACTACTCAGCCCTGAAAATTGATGGAGTTCGGTACGAGCGGATGGAATCGGGAAGGCGAGAGAATTGCCAAAAATGTAAAATTATTTAAATCAATGAAAATTAACAGTTATATTTCCGAGTTCGGACAAATATCGTAATTATGTGCACATGTTTGAGCGGCAAATATAATCCGCGTACAACGAGTCGATGCTCGCTCGAGTTAAATTTGTTCAGGACGGAAACGATTATCTAACGCACAACGTAATATACAAGGTAATTCTTCAGCTTGTCTTAAATTTTTCCGGACGTAAGTAAATCGTCGTCGAACTCTCGGTGTGAGAGCGATCGCTAAGGATGGCCGGGACACATACGGTGCTCTGCTGCTCGCGCGGCACATTCTGAGCTCGTGCTCTTGTAAGGGGTGTTAGAATGAACAGAACTCGGGTTAACCTCTTATTATTGCTTATTATTGACTATCGTGCGTGTCAGGTCGCTTTTTGCGTGCAGACTGACTCTCTGCGGGGCTCCCCCTTGCGGCGTCTGCACGTCGGTGCCGCCGCGCCATCTAGTCTCGCTCTCGGTGTGATCGGTTGTGCTAACACGACTGACTGGTCTTACAGCTCGGCCGTCCTGTTAGGAGTGAGTCCTCTCACTCCGGAGTGGATGTATGATTTGTTTGCATTTAATTCTGACCATAGTATTTGCTTGAGGTATCGATCAATGTTATAATTCACAGGTTTCTTAAAGTAACAATACAGAGTTACAATATAATCGCAGTCTTATGTAATCTATCGTAATCTGTAATTATCTGTGCCTCTCGTTTTGCACTGATTACTTACGACTTTCGCGTCTGTACAATGTGCAAATTACATTACTATATTACGTGTTCATATCTAAAACTTGTAATTCTGTGTAGTCTGTTGCGATCTGTGGTCATCCGTACTATACCCTTTATGGTTGCACTGACCACTCACAACCTACATTCGTAGTTAAAGTTATACATCATGCTGTCTATCTTCGTGTAGTCTGTCGTGATCTGCGACCATCTGTGCAATTTTTATTGGCGTTAATCGCGATTTGCACTGATCGCTCACGACCTACATTCGTAGTTAAAGTTATATATTATGCCGTGTGTCTTCGCGTAGTCTGTCATGATCTGCGACCATCTGTGCAATCTCTATTAGCGTTAATTGTGATTTGCACTGATCGCTCACGACCTACGCATTTACATATGGTACGATTTGTAATAGTTTTTCACGTGATCTGTTATGATCTGCGATCATCTGTGCGATATCTATTGATGTTATTCGTGGTCTGCACTAATCGCTCATAACTCGCATGTTTCGGTTACTTTGTAAGATCTTTCTCGGTTTCAATTAACATTTGTACGTTATTTTCGATTTCTTTTAATCGCTGTCCTTTTCGTTTCTTAGATCATAATCTTTATCACTATCGTCGCTAGTCGGAGCATTAAAATTAAGCCATGGATGTAACTTATCGATTGCTATAACGTTCTCATATCGTATATTGCCTTTACGTGTTATGGGCGTATCTCTGACTAAAAATCTGTCATTCGGTAAAATTTTTGTAATACGATATGGGCCATGAAACTTTGCTATTAATTTCTTAGGTTTACCTAGCATTGTTTTATCTGTTAGTGTTCTCTCGATTCTTACTAAATCTCCGACTTTATATTGAGTAGGTAACTTCCTACGTTTATCGAAATTCTTTTTCGCGGAGTCTTGTTGTTTCCGCATTTTCTCATTTGCTTCGGATCGCATGTTTATCAGATCATTGCCGCCAATACGGTCGCTCGTTGGATAAATTACATCGCTAATTATGTTCTCGGACGTGTTTATTAATCTACATCCGAATAATAATTCGGAAGGGCTTTTTCCCGTTGATTTATTTGCGGTAGTGTTTATGCCTAACTGGATTTCGCCTATGTACTCGTCCCACGTATTATCCTTTTCACCGTGGCATCGGGCGCCTAGGGCGTCCGTTATGGTTCGATTAAAACGCTCCACTTGACCGTTAGCTCTAGGAGTGGCTACTGCGTTTAATACATGTTTTATTCCGGACTTTTGAGTAAAGGATGTAAATTTTGAACTTGTAAAGCATGAACCTCGGTCCGTAATAAGGCGATTTGGCGTTCCGAAATAGCCGAAATGCTCTTTAAAGATTCTAATAGTTGTCGCGGTTTTTGTGTCTCTGACGGCATTGATATTAATATATTTTGTAAACGCATCGATTATTATTAACAGGTATGTGTTGCCTCGCCTGCTGCGAATAAACGGACCTAAATGATCGGCGTGTATGGTGTGGAAGGGTATTTCGACTTTAGTTATTGGATGTAATAAACCTTCTTTGAGACCTCCGGGTGCCTTATGGTGTGCGCACTCTAAACACGCGGATACGTACTTCTTTACGAATCGACGCATTCTTGGGAACCAGAATAACTCCTTAACGCGACTTAGCGTTTTTTCGAATCCGAAATGCCCCGCGTTGTCGTGGTTCATTCGGAGTACCTGCCACTTAACTCCCCTCGGTACTACCCATTTAATTCCGTTGTCGACTATTCGATATACGTGACCTCCTTTTAATTTGTAATTCTTATGTACGTCTGCCACGTACTCGGTTTCACTATCCGCCAGTATTCCTTTAATTTTATTTATTTCATCGTCAGCGCTCTGAACTGTGGCTATCCAGTCTTTTACGTCAATTTGCAATACATCGAAAACACATCTTCCCTCATTTACATCGACCTCCACTGGATTGCGACTTAGCGCGTCCACATGCGCCATACGCGAGCCCTGTCTGTATTCGACTTCGCAATCGTATTCTTGGAATTGAATCCACCATCGCGCAATACGCGGCACGAGATCGCGTTTGGTTAGCGTAGTTCGTAATGCATTACAATCCGTGATTATTTTAAATTTCGCGCCTAATAAATAAACGCGGAAGCGATGCAAAGAAGCAATTACCGCCAAGGTTTCGAGATCGTAAGAATGAAGTTTTTGTTCGTCGTTAGTCGTTTTTCGGCTATAGTACGCGACAGGTTTGAGTATCCCCTCAACATTTCGTTGCATAAGGATGCCCGCGATCCCGAATTTTGATGCATCCGTGTGTAATTCCGTGTCTAGTTTAACGTCGTATAGCGCCAGCACGGGTCGTTCTATAAGTCTTTCTTTTAGGGTATCGAAAGCTTTAGTCTGTTCGTCTGTCCATTTCCATCCGGATCCCGTTTTTAAAAGATCAGTAAGCGGTCGCGCAATGAAAGCGAAATTTTTGACAAATCTTCGAAAGAAGCTTGCAAGTCCGATAAACTGTCGAACCTCGTGTACATTCTTGGGGGCTGGAAAGTTTAAGACGGCGGTGGTCTTTCGCGAACCCGGTCGGATTCCATTTTCGCTAACTTCAAATCCTAGGAAATCGATTTGTTCATAAAAAAAGTTGCATTTACTTAGCTTCAATGTCAATCCGCTCTCGCCTATTAATTTCAGAACCTCCTCCAATCGTTCGAGGCCTTCCGCGAACGAGCGCGCCGGTATCAGTACATCGTCCATGTAAACTAGAGCGAATTTGTTTTTTGCCTTAGCTAAAATTTTATTCATGGTTCGCTGAAAAATAGACGGCGCGTTTGCCAGTCCAAACGGCATTCGTTTGTATTGGTACTGGCCGTCCGGAGTAACGAACGCGGTCTTGTCTTGCGATTCTTCCGCTATGGGGATTTGGTAATAGCCCGTGGCCAGATCTAGCGTGGTAAACAAGGAATTTCCCGCTAATAGATCCAGCTGGTCGTCGATTAATGGCAGAGGGTAATGTTCTTTGCGAGTCTTGTGATTCAGTGCGCGATAATCCACGCACAGCCTTTTCTCACCCGTTTTCTTTTTTACAAGCAAAATTGGACTGGCGTAAGGGGAATTAGATTCTTTTATTATGTCGGCGTCGATCATTTCCCGCACCATTTCTCGCACCGTTTGTCGTTCCGGAAGCGAAAGTCGGTACGGGCGATATACGATGGGTTTTGCATCGGTCAACTCTATTTCCATTTGCGCGACGTTTGTAAATCCTAGATCCTTCAAATTACGCGAAAAACATGTTTTGTACTTTATTAGCATTTCTTTTAGCTTAGTCAATTCTTTTTGGTTAATTGATTGCCGTAATTTAAGGTTGAATCACACTCCAAATCTGTCAATTCTAAACTCCCTATTTCTTCGCATTTGCCGATCGGTAGGGCGCGCGTAATCAATAACGATTTCTGTAATTCGAAAATTTTCCTTGAAACGTTTTGTACTAATAGCCTTCCTTTACCGTTTAGTATTCCGTACTCGCCCGGTGTTAGATAATATTCGCTACCTGGTTTACCACGCAACGATCCTCTTACATATACGTTTCCTGAATATTCGTTGTCGCAATAAACCGATATAGGAATCAATTTTTCGCATTGTAGTACCACGTCATCCCGTAGTCTCAAAGCAAGTTTATTCGGCGGGTTCCGTGAAAACATTAGTGAATCGGTCGTCTTAGTTATAACAATTCCCGGTTTTTCAGTAAAACTATGCCCTATCAATACGCCGTACTTGATCACGTTATCATTTACCACGTAAACATCAACGGTCTCAGTAATGCTGCTAATTTCAATATTGACTGTGGCGACGCCGATGGGTATGACAATATTGCCACCAATGCCTCGCATAACGGGTAAGTCGTCATTCGTCCACGTGATTCCTAGATCGATCGCTTCGCTGTATCTCAACAATGAGCACTGACTTCCCAGGTCGACGTAACCCACAATGGGTCGGTTGTTTATTTTTAAGTTTAATACGTATTTATTGTCGCTCGCGTTATCTACCTTAACTAACATTACGTCCTTTTCCTTGGGTACTTCGCTTTCATCGTTGGATGGCTGTTTCGGGCAGTCCGTAGCTTGATGGCCCAATTTACGACATACCGTACATTTCGTGATCTTTTTAGTACATTTAAAGCTGTAGTGTCCTTGCTCGTTGCAATTGTAACAAGTAACCGCTGGTCGCGGTTTGGATTCCGCGGCGCTAACGTTATGATTATTTGTCGTGGAATTAAGTTTTTTATCCGAAATGCTTTTAATTTTCTCCAGTTCGCGCTGTCGTTGCTTAACTGATTGAAAGTATTTCAAACTTGTTCGGGTTCCTCGCATTTCGCGGCCTTGGCACCTAGACGCACAGTACGATCGTCTACGCCGTGCAACAAACAATCAACCGCGCGCTTACCTTTTATTTCTACGCGATTTAACAAATTTATCTTATCGTAGAAGTAGAGCTCTAATGACTCGCCGAACCGAGCCCTTCGCGACAACATCTCACTCAACAGTTCGGCATAATCGTCACTGCTAGGAAACGACTCTATCAATTTACTCTTCCATTCTGCCCACGAAAACGACATCGTTGGCAAGGACTGATACCAAGTCTTAGCGACGCCCGAAAGTCTGGGTATGGCATAGTGTATTGTTTGATCGCTGTCCCATTTGTACATTTTGGCGCATTCCTCGACTTTCGTCAACCAATTCTGAATCGTTTGATGTTTGTTCATCGGATCAAATTCTGGTATAACGTTACCTAACGTAGGGAATTTATTTCCCTCTACTCGCGTGCCGGCTAACGTTCTGATTAATTCGGTAAAAAAAAGGTCGCGTATCGCTATCGTTCGTTTGTCTTACGCGTTCCCTTGGCGACGAATCATTGCTTCTGCTTGTGTCACGTCGTTGTCCTTGGTCGCGAGTACTGCTTCGGCTACGGTTGCTGTCGCTGCGTCGTCGGCGACGATCGCGTTGTTGATGAGAACCGCGAGGCGACTCCTCATCGTATCGCTCGTCTCGATTCTTTCGACGGCTATGGCGTCGGTCCCGTTCAGACGGACGGCCTTCATTATGCTTCTTACTTTCGCTTCTATGCCTTCCCATGGCACTTGGCGATCGTACGTATATATCTTTGGCTTCAACGGGGGTTATCCCACTTCTGAGATGTAAGGGGTGTTAGAATGAACAGAACTCGGGTTAACCTCTTATTATTGCTTATTATTGACTATCGTGCGTGTCAGGTCGCTTTTTGCGTGCAGACTGACTCTCTGCGGGGCTCCCCCTTGCGGCGTCTGCACGTCGGTGCCGCCGCGCCATCTAGTCTCGCTCTCGGTGTGATCGGTTGTGCTAACACGACTGACTGGTCTTACACTCTTCCGTTAACAAGCTTGCCCCGTGGGGAACGTACGCAATAATTAATAATCGCTCGCAAACGATACGGTAAGTAACCGTGGACCAACACCTGGACAAAATCGAATGTGAAATAATACAAGATATTCCGCGACGTAAATTGACGAAGTGACTTGGCTGCGGTGTAGGCGCGCGCGTGCAACGAAACTCGAACGGAAAACAAAAGACTCGGATTCACACGTGCAGACGTGATCGGGCGAGGCGACAAGATTACAAAGGACTCGGAATACTAACGACTCTGAGGTCTGGCAAAATCCAGACAATATCCAGACAAATTCGCGGTCGGTCCGCGACTCGCCCGATCGCGAAATCGGCGACTTTACAATTTTATGTGATGCTCGTCTGACCAATGCTGCTTCTCGCTTGCCTCCTCAGGATCTCGGGTCGGCCCGTGCGTTCTCTCACAAGATTGTTCACCTTTGCTCAGGATCTCGAAGCACTTCCGCAGCCAAAGTGGGGATCAATTGCTGATTCTGCAGGGGCCACGCCGCGACGTGCCTCACTTTACCTAAGCGGATCGTGCCCTTTTATTGGTCGCAATCCTAAATTGCGATGTATTACACATGCTGTCGCTACGGACTCACAGAATCTAGGCGCTTGAATCTCTGTGTCCTTTGTGGTCGGATTCCTTGCAGTTTCGCCGCGGCCTCGTTCTTCGGGATGCCTCGTTCCCGCCTCTCTACTCGTGGCTCTGCGGGAATTATCTCCTGCCTCCGCTTTCCTCGTCGGGATTTGCGGAAAGCTCGTTCGGATGCCGTCCCATTTCTGCGATATTATAATATCTCCTCGGATTCTGTAATACAATTCCGCAGCAACATCGACCTTCTCACAATGGGCAGTAAATTTAAGGCAAAGTAAAAGGGTGGTACGACCTGCGTACCCTCGCTCGGGTCTCGATCCCTCGGCGGCAGCTCGCTCTTCTTTTCTATTCCGTCGCTCTCTAGGCGTTTTTGAGCGGGACAAAGCGTCAAAAGAGTACAAATTTAATAGTTTGCGGTCACCGACTTCCGCCGCACTCTCAATATAATGCTTGAAATAACATGAATTAAACAAAATAAACAGCAGACGAAACGCAAACAGAAAATGGACGTGCCACGCTCTCGCGCTTACTTCCGAACGGGAGGACGCAGAAACCGCCTGGTGAAAACGCGGTTGAGCCCTTGCGGCCCTTCTGACGAATAACAGCCCGCAGCTGTCACAACTCCCCCTTGCCCGGAGAAGACCGAGGAGGTCTTGGCTATTGATAAACGTCAACAGCCACCGATTTCCACCTGCTAATCGCCAATTGCGAATCGATTTCGGATCAATCATCGCTAATTTTTCGGAAGAAGAGGGGAGATGCTTGCCGCGTTCGGCCGCTACTCAGTGACTCTTTCTCGCGCATGCGCAAGGCAGCCACAGCAAAATCCAATGATACGTAATTTACTAATATTAATTCTTTGTTGGAAAAATTGATTTAATTGATAAAATATATTTTAAAAAGTACTGTCTTTTTGTATAATTTTTTAAATGGATACATACATTTTTCATCTTTTTCTGAATAGATAATTTTTTAATGATATTAACAGTAGTGTTATTTTTTAACAAGTTTACTATTAATTTCTAAAGCAGAAATTATAACTATAAAATTAATTATAGATTAATTTACAAGTATTACATTACAAACTTTTATTTTCTATTCTGTAACTATTAATAATATAATGTTCGAAATCATACGTTTATATTGTTGTTGTGTAATTTTGTAATTATTTTTAATACTTGCAATAACAGTAATAACACTAACATTGAGGGTGCGGTCCCATGAAGCGGATTATGCGGAAACGGAACGAGCGGATCACCAATCGCGAGATCATTCTAATAGAACTCTTTCAAAGATTCCGTCGAAACGGTCCTGTGATTGGTGATTCGCTCGTTCCGCTTCCGCATAATCCGCTCCATGGGACCGCATCCTGAGAGCTATAAAATGGAGGTTCTAAGAGCATCCTCTTCCATAAGAGATAGATACTTTTCTTGAACTTACATTCAACGCGCATGCGCGAGAAAAAGTCACCGAGAACAACACTGGCGCTACCGCCATTCGCAAACGTCAATATTGTGGGGTCTTTTTGGCCCGGAAAGTATTCCGTCACGTGAAAAGCATCCCTGGACCGCGGCTTCCTCGCCATCTTTGAACCCGCAAAAAACGAAAGATCGACATGACGGAGAATTCAAAGTTACGGTCTTCTGGGACTCAAAGTTACGACGTAAAACTCCTTCGCCTGCAATAAGTCGCTCCACCACGTTGAACCATGACGCCAACTCTTCACGCGCGACCATCACCGGATGATCCAACAAAGACAAATTTTTCTACCTCGAAACCATTGAATCCGCTACCATAGTTCCATTCCCGCAGAATCAACTCTCTATCTCGCCATCAAATTAGTGTCATGATATCCGGGGGTGGGGAAGAGACGTTTACACAACAAATAACATCACTAACGTGCACTCGTAGAACTTTATTGAGGCGCACATAGAGAGTGCAGAACCATACAAAAAATACTTATCATCTTCTTCCAATTGTTGTTCGGGAGTCACAGGCGAGCGAAGAAAAACAAAAAAAAACAAACCGTCCTTTTCATGGAAGGGGAGATAAGAACGAACAAAACGACAAAACTAAAAATAAAAAAAGAAATAAATGTAACGCGTAGCTTTCAAAAAGGGTTGCAAACTCTCCTCTCCGTGTCCCTTGCCCGGGTGGGCTTGCTTTATCGGGGACGCTTTTTTAGAGCTCGAGTTGGGGCCTTTGATCCGTCCGTCTGCTACAAGATGAGTTGTCTAACTCGAAAGAGTCCATAAAATTTCGGTGATAGTTTCGCGGCAATGTTCTGAGTAGCAAATGATAACGTATGCTGTTGCCTCAATACTAACTCTCTCACCCCAAATGACCTATCACGCCTCCGCGCGTTGTAATATGTAGCTTGCTTTTGATATGCCTGTTATAAATTTTCCGCAACTGTGCAAAGTTTGTAAGTCTTTCATTCCGTTGACCGTTCACTCCTCCGTTTTGCGCGTACCTCGGTAACGTTCTCACAACGGCAACGCACTGAACGAGATAGCTCGAATTTTCTACAATTTAGGAAAGTGGGTGACGTTCCAATGGATAAGTGATGTGCGATATTGTACGCCAAGCAAAAATTGCTTAGATACACTCTCGGTGATCTCGATCGAGAAAAGCGATAATCATCGTTTTGAGAACGCGGTTCACCCTTTCCACAGGATTGGCTTGTGAGTGATACGGTGAGACGATGGTGTGTGTTATTCCGTAATCGTTGGCGAAAGAACGCAACGTCCACCAATTAATAAATTCAGTCCCATTATAATTAAGAATCTCGACGTTTTCCATCACGAAATTACTAGATCTTCTAGTGCTTCTCGTATTAACTTCCCGTTCGCAGCTCTTAGCGCGCGGCACTCAACTTCGCAAATAAGTCCTGAATAATCAAGACAATGTATGTGAAACGTATTTGCTACACGGGAGCGATCTTATAATGTCCGCGGCAACAACGATCCACGAAGCGTCGACGATTCTATGACCAATTAACTCTCGGTAATTCCGACGTATGAAACGTTAAGTTCAAATACTTCACGTCGTCGGCGGAATTAAGGTCCCGATTCGGTAAGAGTCGTGGTAACCCGCTCTAGCGACTCTCCTTCGCATTTCCTGCGCATGTCGGGCACGTCTTCACGGTGACGTTATTCTTCCCGCAACGATAGCAATATACGCGGCGATTTTCCCCGCACTCGCGCGCGATGTGCCCGACTTTGTCACAATTCCAGCACTTTGCCGTAAACGGCGCGGCGGGTGTCGTCGCGGTAGCGACGTTCTTTGCAAACATGCGAGTTCGCTTGGCGGCTTTCTTACTTCCCTGAGACGCGGCGATCCCCGTCGTGGCGGTCTCGGAAACGCCGGACGCTTTTTTCGGCGGCCAATAGGCTAACTCGGGAAATAAAGATTTCTCGGGGGGCGGAGGGGCGCGGTAACGCAATCGAGCCTCGCGGCTCATCTCTACGCGCGCGGCTAGTGCTTCGAGGGTAGCGAAGTCGCCAAATTCGTCGCGGCGAATCGCCATCCGTAGATGCGGTAACATATTACAATGCGCGTAATTTAACTGCTCAACAAGAGTCCACGGTGGACTCAAACGTTCGAAAAAGCCCTGCATACAGGCGAGATACTCCGCGACCGACTCATGTTCCTCCTGTGTACGTCGTAAAATTTCATCGCGCAACGCGAAATTACCGAAACGCGCGCGCCACGCGACCACGAACTCCTCCCAGCTTTGCCACTCCGAGCGACGACTTCTAAACCAATAAAGTGCGGTTCCCGTAAGGCAGAAAGGCAAACATTTAAATAAATCTTCGTCATCGACCGGTAATAGGGCGCGACAATCCTCAATTCGATCGAGAAAAGCCGTCGCGTCATTGTCACGCGATCCCGAAAACGTACAGTTCATTTTACGCAACACGTGACACATATCCACGGCGGTGTTCCGCCTAGGAGAGCACGGGACAGAATCGCGGGCGCGCGGGAGTGGTGGAGACGCGACGCGCTCCGAGCCGGCGACATCTCCGTCGTCGAATCGCGCCGGGCTGTCCGATCGTATGTCCGCGGGGGTCGACAAGTGTAACGGCGCGGACGTACCCTCCCCCACACTCCTCAAGGCCGACGGCGGTACCCACGGGGCACCGATCTCGCCCTCGCTGTCTTGACTCCGCTGTGACAGTTCTTGCGATCGTCCCTCCGACATCTCGGAATTCGAATTTGAAAACGAGAGTTAACGAAACGTATCTCTCAAGGATACGCGTATCTGCTGTGGATTTCCTCCTACGACTTTCGTTAATAACGTTAAGTCGAGTAAGCGGACACTCGGAATAAATAGACTTTGAAACAAATCTATATATTGTCGCAAACAAAATTTGAAATGACCAGTACCGATTAGCAACAGAAAGTGAAAATATTTAAGTAAAACTAGGAATACAGAAAGATTCTCGGCATGCAAGTTCGAGAATGTAAACACAATTGGGAGCGCGAAGTTCGGCAGAGAGAAATAGCGACATTCGAACGCGATGTGGTAAATACGCTACGAGGCGATCAGCATAGTTGATTCAACACAGCAATAGAAAATAAGCGGAATTCAGAAGCACTTAACACTCGCGACACCGAAATTATCTGGACCCCGAATTATCTAATGCAAAAACGACAGAATTCGCAACACGCACAAATTAACACTACTGAAAAAAGATAGATTAGCACGGATAGCGGTAATACAGAATCGCATTAAAAATTACACAAAATTAAATGCAAATATGATATTTTTCTCGCTCCTCCGAGTCCGTTAAAAGCAATAAGTCAAAATCTTAATTGCTTTACTTTCACAGGGAGCCCCACGTTGGGCGCTAAATTTGCAACGCTAAAGTTGCTCACGAGCGACGGGAAACTTCGCCCCTGTCCGGGTCGTCGCCTCAGATGACGGGATGACCGCGGTTTCGTAAATTTCTTTGAAAAAAAAAACAATTGGGCGCTAGGTACGAAAGAGCATACCACTCTTTTGCGGAATGCGCGAGAATGATCTCCCGAACGATAGCGCTAAACAAAGGGCGAGTAATTATAAGCGACGCGGATGTTGGCGGCTTCGATAACCGACTACTCAGCCCTGAAAATTGATAGACGGGGAAGTTCGGTACGGGCGGATGGAATCGGGAAGGCGAGAGAATTATCGAAAATGTAAAATTATTTAAAACAATGAAAATTAACAATTATATTTCCGAGTTCGGACAAATACAACAATTACGTGGCCGAGCAGCGACTATAATCCGCGTACAACGAGCCGTTGATCGTTCGAGCTAAACTTGTTCGGGATGGGAACGATTATTTAATGCGCGACGCAGTATACAAGGAAATTCTCCAGCTTGTCTTAAATCTTTCCGGACGTAAGTAAATCGTCGTCGAACTTTCGTGAGAGCGATCACTAAGGACGGCCGGGACACATACGGTGCTCTGCTGCTCGCGCGACACGCTCTGAGCTCGTGCTCTCCCGTTAACAAGCTTATCCCGTGGGGAACGTATGCAATAATTAATAATCGCTCGCAAATGATACGGTAAGTAACCGTGGACAAATACCTGGACGAAATCGAATGTGAAATAATACAAGATTCCGCGACGTAAATTGACGAAGTGACTTGGCTGCGTTGTATAGGCGCGCGCAACGAAAATGCGAACGAAAAACGAAAGACTCGGATTCACACGTGCAGGCGTGATCGGGCGAGGCGACGAGATTACAAAGGACTCGGAATACCAACGACTCTGTGGTCTAACGAAATCCAGATAATGTAAGATTTGCGGTCCGACACCGCGATCGCGAAATCGGCGACTTTACAATTTTATGCGACGTTTGTCTCACCAATGCTGCTCCTCGCTTGCCTCCTCGGAATCTCGGCTCGGCCCCTGCGTCCTCTCACAATACTGTTCGCTTTTGTTCGGGATCTCGCTCGAAGCACTTCCGCAGCCGAAGTGAGGATCGATCATTCGATCGCCGATCCTGCGGGAAGTGCGGGGGCCACGCCGTGACGCGCCCCACTTTGCCTAAGTGGGTTGTGCCCTCATTGGTCGCAATCCTGCGGCCTGATTCGCGTGCGGTATGTCACGCACGCTGTCGCTACGCACTCGCAAATTCTAGGTGCGGGATTTGAATCTCCGTGTCCTTTGTGGCCAAATTCCTTGCAGTTTTGCCGACGACGGCTCTGTTCCCCTCGAGCGGTCGCATCCTCATTCTTCGGGATGCCGTTCCCGGTTCTCTATTCGTGGCTCTGCGAGAAATATCTCCTGCCTCTGCTTTCCTCATCGGGATTTGCGAAGAGCTCGTTCGGACGCCGTTCCGTTTCTGCGACATTATAAGGTGTCTCCTCGGATTCTGTAATACAATTCCGCAGCAACATCGACATTTTCACCATGGACAGTAAATTTAAAGTAAAAGGCCGGTATAATAGGACCTGCGTGCCCCCGCTCTTAATATAAGGGGGTGATTCTAATAATTTAACACTTTATTTGAATTAAAACAACAGCAATATGTTAAATTAACACACAACTGTGTTATAAATTTAACATAAAACTTTTTACAAGAAAAAATTTTAACATAAATACAAAATGTTTTTTACCGTGTAGTAATCTGACAACAGGTTGGTAGCAGAAATGCATTAGACTTCGCTGCTTTGTAACAAAGTCTGTTTGATTTTTGTTGCCAGTCTGTTGATGTAAAATGTTCTATACAGAATGTTAGCAGCAGAGATCCGGATCGAATTAAATTACGGTTTGATTTTGGTTACGGTTTAATAAAGTATTTTGAAAATAATTCCGGTTTTAGTTTCGGCTATTTGGCAAATGCAAGAATCCAAAACCATTTAAATTACGGTTTTTTTGGTTCTTAATTCTAATATTATATAATATTATATATTAAGTAATTATATAATAGTATTTAATTATTGGTATGTAATATAATATTTATAAATAATTAAGTATATGGAAACGATCAATTTTTATTGTCCCACCAATAAATCTATTGCTTCAAAAAAAGAAGATTGAATAAATAAGAAAAATGTTATTATTTTCAAATGGTGACAGTTCTTCTATTTTTTTATTATTTTTCTTTGACTTTTTAAACATATTTTTATATTTACTTTTTTTTCATTTTTTTCATTTTTTTTCCATTTCTGGTGTTCTAAAACATTTATATTACAAAAATTAAAAAAAAACTGAAAAGAATGTTTGAAAATGCAATTCAATGTAATAAAAAGAATAAATAAAAATAAAATACAATAAATAACCCTATTTCTTTACGACAGAACCCAAGCAGAAATGGCAAGTCGAATCGACGTTGATTAGACGTTGATTAGACACCATCGACGTTTAATCAACGTCGATTCGACGTCGATTCAACGTCGATTCAACTTGCATTTCCGACTGGGAATATCTTATTAGCTCTAACAAGCAATTGATTTTCCAGTATAAAATATAAAAATATTATGTAGAAATAAATTTTAAGAACCGACAAAAATATACCGGAAAAAATCGTAAACCGAACAAAATTTTATAGTTTTGATTATGGTTCCAGTGCTGTGAATTTAATAAATTTAACGGAATACGGTTACGGTTTACGGTTTCGGTTCAGCTAAAAAATTCAGCTAGAAATCGATTATGAAATGGTTATCGGTTCCGGTTCCGGGGCGGTTCGGGTCCCTGGTTAGTAGAATGGTGCCTCAAATGAGTTCAGTCTGTTAACATTTTTTGATATTCTATGCGGGTCTGTTGTATCAACATTTTGCTAACTTTCCAATGTCGAAGTATACAATAAGTGCGTACATGTATTTTTTTACAGAAAAAGAAAGCTTTTAAGAAAATTTATTAAATTTACAATGGACAGCGTAAAGCACCATTCATTCTTTGAACAGTATATAACTACATTAAACTTAAATAAGTGTCCAATTCCGAAACAACCTGTTCCTGATCTTGAGCAAACTGCAGAACGTTATTTAAGGTACATCTTTATACCTTTTATCTTTCAAGTGTCTTATACCTTTTATCTTTCAAGTGTCGTTATTCATAAGTTATTAATTATAGATCTGTAAAGCCATTATTGACTGATGACGAATATAAAAATACGAAGAAGATTGTTGATGATTTTATAAGTCATACGAGTGCAGGATCTCAATTACACACTAAATTACGTGAAAGATATCAAAACACTGATAATTGGGTGCTTATCATTTCATTTTATTCGAAATCAATTAGTTCGGTGAACAACACAAATTAAGAATTGCTCGTTTTAGATGAAAGATTGGTGGCTGGAAGTTGTATACCTAGGATATCGTATGCCCGTGATCGTGCATTCCAGTCCTGGAATTATTGGGCCTCCAATTATTTTCCAGCAACCAGATGACGTATATGTGTACGCAGCCCGTCTCATTGCTGGAGTATGTGATTACAATGAAATGGTCAAGAAGTGAGTTTCACATAGTTTTTATTTTTTTTTTTGTGCTTCTTGTGATATATTCATCTGCAATAACATTCCGTACAGTGGAAAATTGAAACAAGAAATGACTCGCAACGACCCACTCGACATGCAGCTTTATGCTATGATACTCGGCACACACAGGAAACCAGGGTTGGGAAAATTACTTCTTAAAAGTAACTTGTTATCGTTACCGTTACTCTTGATAAAAAGTAACTTGTTACCGTTACTCGTTACCGGTCGTAAAAAGTAACGCATTACCGCATTATTAAAAATAATAAAAAATCGTTACTTTCGTTACATTTTTCTTAATGATAAGACATATTTATAAAATAGGATACTAAGACGTACAGAATATAAAATTGGACGATATTTATCTTTAAATACTTTTATTTTTTTTTTCAGTACATATCTATATTACGTATTACATTTTTTATATACTTTGTACACTTTAAACGTTTATTTTATATACCTATTATATATCCAGATAGCACAAAGAATGAAAAATAATTCATTTAGTAATTTTTTTTTACGTCACCAATTATGAATTCTTCTTTAGATGCAAAAAGAAATCTTTTTCTAAGATAAATTCTTTTTTTAGATGCAAAAAATTCTTTTTCTCTCTTGTTCTCTAGTCTTCTTGCTTTCTACCAGACTATAGCTGCGGTCCACTTGACGCTACGAATGCTTCGAAGTGTTTGATTGACCAATCGAAACATTTTTACGAATTAACCAATCAAAGAATGCTTCGAAACGTTTGTAGCGTCAAGTGGACCGTAGCCTATTTCCACGTTTATGTACCGGCCATATATTTAAAAGTAACGATAAAAGTAACTGCGTTATTCGTTACAAAAAAAATATAAAATCGTTACTTTTTCGTTACTAAAAAAGAAAAGTAACGGCGTTACTATATCGTTACAGAAAAAAGTAACGGTAACGGTAACGACGTTACAAGTAACGTATTACTTTCCAATCCTGCAGTGAAATAGTCGATAAACTGTTGCACACAGATGAGGCAACACACATAATAATCATATGCAATAATAATGTAAGTATTCAATCCGATGAAATAATATAGCTAGATACAGCTTGTTTATATTACAGTTCTTTAAACTTTACGTTGTCGATAAAAACGGCATTTTAAGCGAGGGTAAGCTTGTGGCTGCCATAAAAGATATTGCAAATCGCTCGTGTATCCAGGGAAAACCTATAGGAATTTTAACTGGGAACGACAAAGACACTTGGGTGAAAGACTACAACTTACTTTTAGGTTTACTTTAGTTTATCTTCTTTTTATTTTTTTTTATCTTTGTACAACTTGCCTTCTGCCTTTTCGAACGTGCACAATTTTTTGTTTAATTTCTAATTACTGTAATTACTGTATAATTTCTAATTATTTGTCCCAAATCATTATCGTATTTTCAGAACTGGGTAACAATAGAAATATAATAAAGGATATAGAAACTTCTTTGTTTATATTGTGTCTCGATAAGGATATACCTAAAGATGCTTTTAAGGAAAAAAATAATGCCTCGGTCAGAGCGATTCAAGCATTGACAGGCTACAATAGTTGCACAAACGCTGGTAACAGATGGCACGACCATACTGTGCAAGTAAAATATATTATAAAATCAATTCAAATATGTCATTCAAATATATCAAATATATCATTACCTAATATATCAAACAATTTTTAATAGATAAAATCTTTTGATACTAAGTTTTTAATACTAATTGTAAGCAAGAAACATATCTTTACACTCTTTACAGTATATAGTATCCACTGATGGTTTTATGGGCATGGGATTCGAACACAGTCCATGCGAGGGAATTCCGATTGCTGCTCTTCAGGATCACGTATTAAAATATATGTAAATAACAATTATAAGAAACCATTGTTCTGTTAAAATAAAACGAATAAAACTTTCCATGTGTTTCCAGAGCAGAAAAAAAAAATAACGCAAAGGATGTAAAATCTAAAGATTTCCCGAGACCAGAACTTTTGAAGTTCGAAACAAATGACGCTATAGATTATGCGATCAAGATAGCTACTGATACAGTAGATAAGTAAGTTAATTACATTTGTTTATAATTATAATTACATTAGTATTGTAGAAAAAAATACAACGTATGTTCTCATAGGATTTCAAACGACATAGACATGGAATGTTTTACATTCGATAAATTCGGCACAGACGTCATAAAAGCGATTAAACTGAGTCCCGACAGTTTTATTCAGATCGCGATGCAAGTGACATTTTATAATTTGCATAGAAAGGTACCGGCTCAATACGAAAGTGCGGCATTACGACGATTCATAAATGCCAGAACTGAATGCATCAGGTCCACTAGCATTGAATCGGTCGAGTTCGTTAAAGCTATGCATCTCGCGGATTGCGAGAACAAACAGCAAAAGAAGAAATTGTTGATCAAAGCTATAAATGCTCATAAAAAACTTGCCGAGCAAGTAAGACATACATTTCTGCTGTACATTTTGACATGCGTCTTTAATTATCCAGCCACACAAAAAAATTGGTCTGTACCATGAACCAGAATATGATATTTTTATGCATGTATTTTGAGCCGCTGAATACAAATCCGGTGTCAGAATTGCTTTATTACTTATCTTTTTTTTAATCGAAAAAGTGATCTAAAAACCTTGAAAATTGCAATAATTCCGCTGCGCGCGGAAAATGGTGAGTGATGGGATAATTCACCGGATTTGTGTTTAGCAGCTCAACATACGTGAGGACATCATGGTGCGATCCGTAGTACAGACCAATTTTTGTATGTGGCTGTGTTATTATCTCTTAATAATTAAACGCGGAAGCTGTCAATTTAACGTTCTTTTTTTGTATAGGCTATAACTGGTCAAGGCGTCGATAGACATTTGTTCGGCTTAAGAATGATCGCAAAAAGTGAAGGGATGGAGCTCCCAGAATTATACAAAGATGTTGGTTATACTAGAAGTACACATTTCAATATAACATCAAGTCAGGTAATTCAGAATTGAAGTCCTAAAGAACTTTGGCAGAGATAGAACGCAAAAATATTTTAACGAAAAGACAAGTGCATTTTCGTTAATCGACATATCTCTGATTTAAAGTTGCCGTTTAAGACAGCGTCTTTTGCTTGCTACGGACCAGTAGTTTCCGATGGTTATGGTTGCTGCTACAATCCACGACCGAAGGATATTCTATTCGCTATTTCGTCATTTAAATCGTGCAGCGAGACTAACACGAGGGACTTTGCTCGTATTTTACAGCAGACACTGATCGGCATGCGAGATATAGGAAGTGAATGAAAGTGCAAGAACTTCATTTTTATTGCGACGGAGAAATGGTTGATTGGTATTTATATATTGCGACAGTAGGTAAAAATAGAAATGCTTAAGTCCAATCCAATGGATATTTAATTTCGATGGATTTTGATTTTCTGATTGTCCAAATGTCCATGGACATAATACAAATATTTTAAGAATATACATTATTAAACGTTTAAAATATATATACAGGGTGTCCCAAAACATGTGGGTCAATACCCGTAAAAAAGGTAGAAGGGATTGAGACAAACATAAAAGTCCAATATTGTTTTGAGTTAAGTCCACCAATAATTAAGATATTAATGTATGGAATCTGCAAAAAATCTAATTAATTTTTATCGTAATTGTGAACAGTAAATTAATAAAACTTATCATATATTCACGATAGATTTTTTCTTCCGTGTTATGGTTTGAACGAATCGAGATCTTCCCTTGACGCGCTCTTATTCGCATAATTTCAAAAATTAACACCTCGATTATTGGTGCACCTAAACCCAAGACCTAACCCAAGACAATATTGAACTTTTATGTTCATCTCGATCCCTTCTATCTTTACGAGTGTTGACCCACATGTTTTGGGACACCCTATATACATATTTAGACTTAAAAAATATAATTTTACATACGTATGTTTGAAATAATTCTTGCTCAAAAAGTTCTTGCGTAAAATAATTATCTTTTTGACATGTAATAGAAATAATATAATTGAATCTAAATACTCCTAAAATAGCAATAAAAAGTAATATATATAAATTTACATTAATTGCTTTTTATTTGTACTTATCTTTATACTTATGTTTATATTTATATTATTGTATTGAAAAGTAACGAAAATTCAATATAATGACAAGGAATACAAAAGTAAAGTCAATGTAGTAAATTTCATTTCCATTTTAAGTTTTGTTTTTGAAAAGTTTTTGAGATCACTAATTGCGATTGTGATATAAAATTTTCAAATTTTTATTCTAGTGTACTACAAAAATAGTATAAAGATACTACTTAATTATTGTTAACCCCATCTCAATGGTCTCTAATGATCCATTATTTGGTATTAAATGGCAGAAAAGATATCAAAATTTTTCCTCTCTGATGTTTTCATATTTCTTGGTGTAAGCTTCTATGAAACATAAAAATATGTTTAAAATTCAATTACATGCACTCCTCTCTAAAATCTTATGCATTAATCAGTTATTGATCATATATAGTGGCCACTGCAAGATTTTCCGTTAAAGATTAAGATGTCTAAAAGTTAAGATGTAGACATCTATGTTATTTGGATAAATATTAAAATTGTAAGAAGAAATTAAGGTATTTTATTTATAGAAACAAAATTAATTTTAAAAAATATTAAAAGCATTAAAATATATAATAAAATATATAAAAATAGGGTGTTTTCTTATTTTTTGGTATTCTCTGCATCTCTTAATATAAATCTTTTTATTTATATAATATTTTTAATACATGTTCGACTAATTATAAGTCTTCCTTGTGGACAGCGTGACTCACCGTGTGAACTACGAATTGATAATTCATTAAGGAAAGCGTGACCACTATGTAGGTCACGAGTTAGATGACCATCAAGGGTTGAATGATATTGACAGGTCATGACTAATGTATAGATAGCGTGCATATTTTAGATACACAAAAATATCGCTAGTACTTTATTATCCAGCACGAAAGAACAACAGTGACGCATATGCCCAATGAACACGCTGTGAGCATTTACGGAACATTTATAAAACATATTGCACATAAATGTTACAGACCAGCACAACGAACTAATAATGTGACAAGTATGTCATTGACGTAACGAGACTATAACTGTTACGTATGTCTGTGTTGTCACTTTTTCGTTGCATAGTTACGTAACATTTACATAATTTTGTTGACGTCAATAAGCCAAATGTTAATGTTTCGTAAATGTGATGTTACTATTGTAATGTTATTGCGCCATCATGTTTAATACATAACAATTACGTAATTTTGATAACGTCAATGAACGTAACATAAAAATTTCGTAAATGCAGCATAAATGTAATAATGTTATTGTGACATCATGTTTAATACATAACAATTACGTAATTTTGATGACGTCAATGAGCGTAATATAAAAATTTTGTAAATGCAGCATAAATGTGATAATGTTATTGTGACATCATGTTTAATACGTAACAATTATGTAATTTTGATGACTTCAATGAGCTTAACATAAAAGTTTTGTTAATGTAGCATAAATGTGATAATGTTATTACGACATCATATATCTTTAACACCTTCCGTGCCACGTGAATCACTGTAATCCATTCTGGACTTCCCACTGTTACTATTATTACTTATTAATTATTTACTAAGCATAAGAAGAAATATAATTTTATTAAATAAAAATAAAAATAATAATTTGTTAAATAATAAATAATTTACAATTATGCGGAAATTTTGATTATAGCCTCTTGTAATTATTATATCTTTTTAGTTTACATACTGCATTTAGTAAAATAGTTTTGTAGTTAGTATATACGCAATCTATTAAAATCAATAACATTCTACTTGAACCAGGTAAAATCTATTTACATATTAGCCGATTAGAACTTATTCTATATTATATAAATTTAAAAAGTATGTAGTTCGCGGATTGCCGCTAGACGACGCACGCGGCATCTTTCTCCTAATGCAATTTACACTCCAAAGGCTACATAAACAGACCACCAACGGTGACAGAAACCGGATCAATCTATGTTATCATAGTGAGCTTTCGGGGCATATGTATTTTTTATTACGTCTTAAAAACAACCCCTATTAAGTTGGACCCCCCACCATCGCAAATCAAGTTCGCACTAAGTCAAAAATTTAGTGCTATTTAGGTGCTAATTTAGTACCCTAGTCCGAATTTTGGTGCTCAAATTGTTTAGCAGGAATTTTTTTTAAAAAAGGGGGGGTGTAACTTAATGGCAAGCTGGACCCCCCTATATCAAAAAATAAATATAGCGTGGTCGTATAAAAAAAACAACTACACAGAAAATTTAGTGCTAATTTGGTGCTCCAAAATAGCGCATAATTTTTCGCTAGAATGTCATTATTAAAAAATACTAATAAATAATTTATCCGGCAAACGCGCGCGCCGCGCTCTAAAGTCCGTTTTCCCATCAAAAAATTTGGTGCTCGCAAGATTATTATACTAAAACATTCCTCAGACATCGTACTATTAAAAAACACAAAGATCCGATTTTAGTGCTAACTGCATAATGCCGAAATTAATTTGTTTATCCCGCAAGCGCGCTCGGCGCGCTATAAAGTCCGTTTCCCCATCGTCAAAAAATTTGGTGCTCGCAAGATTATTAGACTAAAATATTCCTCAGACATCGTACTATCAAAAAACACAAAGATACAATTTTGGTGCTAACTGCATAATGCCGAAATTAATTTGTTTATCCCGCAAGCGCGCTCGGCGCGCTATAAAGTCCGTTTCCCCATCGTCAAAAAATTTGGTGCTCGCAAGATTATTAGACTAAAACATTCCTCAGACATCGTACTATTAAAAAACACAAAGATCCGATTTTAGTGCTAACTGCATAATGCCGAAATTAATTTGTTTATCCCGCAAGCGCGCTCGGCGCGCTATAAAGTCCGTTTCCCCATCGTCAAAAAATTTGGTGCTTGCCAGATTATTAGACTAAAACATTCCTCAGACATCGTACTATCAAAAAACACAAAGATCCGATTTTGGTGCTAACTGCATAATGTCAAAATTAATTTGTTTATCCCGCGAGCGCGCTCGACGCGCTCTAAAGTTCGTTCCCCCATCGTCAAAAAATTTGGTGCTCGCAAGATTATTATACTAAAACATTCCTCAGACATCGTACTATCAAAAAACACAAAGATCCGATTTTGGTGCTAACTGCATAATGTCAAAATTAATTTGACATTAGCACCAAAATCGGATCATTGTGTTTTTTGATAGTACGATGTCTGAGGAATATTTTAGTCTAATAATCTGGCGAGCACCAAATTTTTTGACGATGGGGAAACGGACTTTATAGCGCGCCGAGCGCGCTTGCGGGATAAACAAATTAATTTCGGCATTATGCAGTTAGCACTAAAATCGGATCTTTGTGTTTTTTAATAGTACGATGTCTGAGGAATGTTTTAGTATAATAATCTTGCGAGCACCAAATTTTTTGACGATGGGGAAACGGACTTTATAGCGCGCCGAGCGCGCTCGCGGGATAAACAAATTAATTTTGACATTATGCAGTTAGCACCAAAATCGGATCTTTGTGTTTTTTGATAGTACGATGTCTGAGGAATGTTTTAGTATAATAATCTTGCGAGCACCAAATTTTTTGACGATGGGGGAACGAACTTTAGAGCGCGTCGAGCGCGCTCGCGGGATAAACAAATTAATTTTGACATTATGCAGTTAGCACCAAAATCGGATCTTTGTGTTTTTTGATAGTACGATGTCTGAGGAATGTTTTAGTCTAATAATCTGGCGAGCACCAAATTTTTTGACGATGGGGAAACGGACTTTATAGCGCGCCGAGCGCGCTTGCGGGATAAACAAATTAATTTCGGCATTATGCAGTTAGCACTAAAATTGGATCTTTGTGTTTTTTAATAGTACGATGTCTGAGGAATGTTTTAGTATAATAATCTTGCGAGCACCAAATTTTTTGACGATGGGGAAACGGACTTTATAGCGCGCCGAGCGCGCTCGCGGGATAAACAAATTAATTTTGACATTATGCAGTTAGCACCAAAATCGGATCTTTGTGTTTTTTGATAGTACGATGTCTGAGGAATGTTTTAGTCTAATAATCTGGCAAGCACCAAATTTTTTGACGATGGGGAAACGGACTTTATAGCGCGCCGAGCGCGCTCGCGGGATAAACAAATTAATTTTGACATTATGCAGTTAGCACCAAAATCGGATCTTTGTGTTTTTTGATAGTACGATGTCTGAGGAATGTTTTAGTCTAATAATCTTGCGAGCACCAAATTTTTTGACGATGGGGAAACGGACTTTATAGCGCGCCGAGCGCGCTTGCGGGATAAACAAATTAATTTCGGCATTATGCAGTTAGCACCAAAATCGGATCTTTGTGTTTTTTGATAGTACGATGTCTGAGGAATATTTTAGTCTAATAATCTGGCGAGCACCAAATTTTTTGACGATGGGGAAACGGACTTTATAGCGCGCCGAGCGCGCTTGCGGGATAAACAAATTAATTTCGGCATTATGCAGTTAGCACCAAAATCGGATCTTTGTGTTTTTTGATAGTACGATGTCTGAGGAATATTTTAGTCTAATAATCTGGCGAGCACCAAATTTTTTGACGATGGGGAAACGGACTTTATAGCGCGCCGAGCGCGCTTGCGGGATAAACAAATTAATTTCGGCATTATGCAGTTAGCACCAAAATCGGATCTTTGTGTTTTTTGATAGTACGATGTCTGAGGAATATTTTAGTCTAATAATCTGGCGAGCACCAAATTTTTTGACGATGGGGAAACGGACTTTATAGCGCGCCGAGCGCGCTTGCGGGATAAACAAATTAATTTCGGCATTATGCAGTTAGCACTAAAATCGGATCTTTGTGTTTTTTAATAGTACGATGTCTGAGGAATGTTTTAGTATAATAATCTTGCGAGCACCAAATTTTTTGATGGGAAAACGGACTTTAGAGCGCGGCGCGCGCGTTTGCCGGATAAATTATTTATTAGTATTTTTTAATAATGACATTCTAGCGAAAAATTATGCGCTATTTTGGAGCACCAAATTAGCACTAAATTTTCTGTGTAGTTGTTTTTTTTATACGACCACGCTATATTTATTTTTTGATATGGGGGGGTCCAGCTTGCCATTAAGTTACACCCCCCCTTTTTTAAAAAAAATTCCTGCTAAACAATTTGAGCACCAAAATTCGGACTAGGGTACTAAATTAGCACCTAAATAGCACTAAATTTTTGACTTAGTGCGAACTTGATTTGCGATGGTGGGGGGTCCAACTTAATAGGGGTTTAAAAACACATCTTAGCTGTTATGGCTAAATTTTAGCTTCGGTAAGAAATCCTTTTTAAGAAAAATAAAGTAAAAACGACATAATAGTTACAAGAAGAATCTTTCTGGTACGTAATTTTATACGAGCATTTTACATTAATTTATAAAAGTCAGCTTATACGTAAAAGTAACGTTATTTTATACGTAAATGTGACTTCATATACGTAAAAGTAATGTTATTTTATACGAAACCATTATGTATATGTTCCCTCTCTCTTTTTCCGATTTTGTTGCCCAGAATGTGCTGATGCTGACATTTTGACCAAATTGTAACTGGAAAATGACGTAACTATTACGAGAACAGTGAAACATTGTTCCATAATGATTACATAAATGTTACAAATCAGTGTTTACTGGGTGGTTATCACGCTGCAGAAAACGTCTTAAAAATGTAAAAAAAAAAATTCTGTTAAATAATACTTAAATGTTTCTTGTTTACTAACACATTTAGACAAATTAATATATAAAATAATAATAAAATTAAAAATTTTTTAATTTCCATGATTTCTCTCCACCCCCCACTCTCTCTCTCTTTCTTTAGAAGTGACAAATATAAATAAAAAAATAATTTGCTTCTTAATTTTAAATAAGTTAATCAGGGTTGGGTAAGTTAATATATTTTGTTTTACTAAATTAAATTAAAGTTTATGGATTACACAATTAATTCAGTTTTAAGTTAAAAGCTATATAAATAAAAACCTAGCTCAGTTCCTCAGTTAAAGTTACGTTAAAATTAATTTAACTCGAGTAAAAGTAAACGTTAATTTTGAGAAGCTTTATTTATATTTAATTAAAAAGTCATATAATTAATTTAAGTCAGATTACCAACATAGTTACAGTATCAATTATTAAATATTTTAAATATTTTATTTGTAATGTAAGTTATAATATTAATTATATGAAATAATAAAAAAATTTTGATTTTATGTAAAAATGTATTTTTTATATTTTTCTTATGAAATTTCTCATATAATTGTTTTTCTTTCGCCCAGATAAAATTTTTAATTTAGGAAAAAAATTACAGTTTATAACTCAATAAGTTAATACGTTAATAAGTTGTAACGGTTCGCCTTTCCCGATCGCCTCGGACAGGCTCGCCGGACGCCAGGATTCGGGAGAAGGGGGGAAATCAACTTGCGTATATCGATATCAAATTAACAGTTCTTTATTGTAAAGCTTATGCTATGTACATACTTAACCTACGGGTAATCTTATGCTAGGCCTTAACTTACGAAGAGATATTTTATAAGATATATACAGGCTAGTCTAACGGTATCCGGACGGAAGCGCGCTTATGCGCAGCACCGTAGTACGCGGTCGCGGTCGCGAGGTTTGCGGATTTCAAGTAGCCGAAAACCGGCGTGCGCCAGGCGGCGGAACGATCTGATGACCTGCTCCGTCGGCGGAGTCAAGGAAGCCGAAAGCTGGCGTGCACCAGGCGGCGAGGCGGTCTAATGACCGGTCTCGTCGGCGGGACCTAGGAAGTCGAAAGCCGGCGTGCGCCAGCCGGCAGAGCGGTCTGATGACCAGCCCTGTTGACGAGGAATGGTGCTCAATCCGGATCGAGCTCGGCTTTTATACCCGTCGGGGAGATTCCCACGCACTCCCAGCTCCCAGCAGCGTGGTCACGTGGTGGGATCGGTTCCCGACGGGGATACTAGACTTTCGGGAGGGACGTACGTGGACGCCGAGTCCCGTATAGTGGGGCGGGTGGTCGGCCCCGGGACCTAGTGACAATCGTCACAAAGTTATAGTTTATACATTTCAAAAAAATAATTAGTTAAAGTTAAACATACATATATACATGCATACGTCACTGTGTGTGTGTGTGTGTGTGTGTGTGTGTGTGTGTGTGCGTGCGTGTGTGTGTGTGCGTGTGTGTGTAAATCTCCCGGAGGGAATCGCGACTAGTATTAAATATTAGATTTGGAATTTGTTTCTGTTTTAATATTAACAGGTATCTTGCTGCGGAATGTGGCAACTCAACAATGGCGGAGGAAGAGAGAGAAGCAAGAGAAAATAATTTTGCCGGATTGGCGGTCGCAATCTATTAGGAATCGTAGGAGGGTAGAGGTAGACGCGCGAAAGAACGCTGGACAAGAGGATGCTAAATTGCCCGTCAAACTCGATCGAGATCGATTATGTAGAGTCATTCGTTTATCTTTGTTCATAAAAATATTTGCTTTAAAATACGAGTTATGTATGTAGTTTATATATACGTACAAATGAATGGTATCCCGGGATTTAGAATAGATTAAGGAATAAGATTATATTTATCAAATTACAATTAAAAGCGGCAAGGAAAATTGTCTCGGCGATGGGGGGTCCATCAGACACCTGGAAGGATTTTAGTTGTGCACATCCCTGCGATCCACGGGACCGTGTGCCCTGCAGTTATTGGGCCGCGCGTTGCGCAAGTTTAGTGCGCTTACCCTAAGTGGGCCCCCCCCTCCCATTGGGGTCTTGCGTTACTTGCGTATCGACCGCGATCAATGTTGCTTTCGTGTGCAGTGATTGTGCATGCGACCCTCGAGTAAAGTGTCTCTAACGGAATATCCGCTATCGATATCTGCGAAATAGCCCACAAGCGAGAGAGGCAAGCAAGAAAAGAAATCTGTAGAGGAGAGAATCACGAGGGATAATATCGGTAAGATGGCTCGTATCGGGATTTTTTTATATTGTAAAGCCACCGGCTGGCGACTGGCCGCGATCCCGTTTTGAGTCCGATTGCGGTGATGTTAGTGTTACGTCGGCCATTTAATAATCTTAGGTCCGGTTCCACAACTCACGGTTAAATTAACTGGCCAATTATTCCATTGGAATTGACCAATCGTATTTGTTAATTTTGCTTAACGACAAATACGATTGGTCAATTCCAATGGAATAATCGGCCAGTTAATTTAACCGTGAGTTGTGGAACCGGGCCTTAGATTTTCGGTCGAGTGTCGTGGTCGGACGCAAGAGAGAAGGACCTTGGTGCACGGTTGCACCGAGCTGCTAGGGAGTCGAAGACGGCGGATAAATTCGATCGCCACCTCCCTCTTGGAGACTCATCGTGCGTCACAAAGGCCTTGCGGCAAAGTTTTCGCCCCGTCTACCCGTGAAGAAAAAGTAGTCTCCATGAAGATCGAATAAAACTAACTTCGCACGGTGAAACAGGTGTGTAGCGGTTTTGTTGTTCGCGAATTGCGAGTTTCAACGTAGCCACTTGGATCGGCTGCGATGTCGTGTCGTTTTTGTCGTTTAGATTAGCGTGATGAAACGTCTCGACCTGTCGGGGCTCGTTCTTGCGTGTCTGCGATGTATCAGTGCCGGAATTGTCGGTGCCATAATCAAAGCTTCCGCATCTTTGTGATTTCGAATTTATCGTGGCCGCCGTGAGGCCAAGTCGTGAGTGTCGCGAGCATAAAGTGTCGCGAAATGACGTGCCTTTGTGCGCGTCTAGCGATACCAAGTTTTATTCATTTGTGTGCAGCCGAAATCTTTGTGAGGTACATTCGATTTCGGTTTTCGATCGCGAGAATCCCGCGAGGAAAACTCGTGACAAAATTTGATACCTAACGAGGGGCTCCCAGAATAAAGGGGCGAAAACGCTCTTGTGTGTCGTCAGATACGAGGTTTGTTCTTGGTAGCTGCACTGCTGTACTAGTGCAATAAGTTAGAATGAGAAAAAATATATTTGTCTTATTCTAACTTGTTGCACTAGTTCAGTAGTGCAGCGACAAAGAACAGGCCTACGGTTTGATGTGAGAGAGAAAAGGGAAGCATTTTTTTCTCTTCCATTCTTTTTTTTCTTTTTCTCATTATTTTATCTGTTACATGTGTTATTTCTATGTTTTTGTTAGATATATTTTTTTCTGATGTACCGTTTTCTTTTTTTTTGTCACCTAGTTTACACGGAGAGAAAATTACTGACGATAATTCCCAATGAGGAAATTTTCGATAAAATTTATTGAAGAATTAATTTTTACTCTCTCCTTAAAAGAAAGAAAATAAATAAATGAGTAAAGGACTAAAATAGAAGAAAAGAAAAATTTTCTTGTAGATTAAAATTAAATCACGCTTTTACTAAAATCTTTTGCATTGTTATCGGATAATTGTTGTGGTACACCGTCCATTACAATTATATTTGAAGTTGTATCATTAACGGCGAACCCTCTGATAAATTGTAAGGAGAACTGAATTGTTCGTAAAAGTGAGAATATACTGACAGTTATTAAACGATCGCCGTGTGTGGTAATCTAAACATTGTCGGGCTTCGTTCTTTTTCTCTCGGTGTACGCTACCATTGTACAATTGATATCTATTGATGATTTATTGATGTATTATGTGAATTTTTCTTGATTATGAATTTTTTTTGTGCCAATTGTTTATTGATTATTTGAGTCAATAATTTATTGTTATTTTTATTAATATTATCCCGCCTTGTTATCGATTTATTTCTTTTTTTTTATGTGTAAGGTAACTGTCCTAATTATAACTCATGTCTCAATAGTAAGTCATTTTTAATTTATTTTAATAAACAATTATTAAACATAAATAAAAAATAATAAACATTTATTAAACATTTAAAAAGGCACATAATATAATTATATATATCACATTATTTATTAATCATAATGTCACATTTTTGTCGAACTACAAGAATATTGAAAGGAAAATTAATAACTGGCTTTATTTAAATTCCAGCTCAGTGTTAATAATAAGGTGTGCATATTTTATAAGTAAAATAAGTAATATTTCTCTGCAAAACAAGAGGTATATTATTTGTGATTGAATTTATATGTAATATTAACCAGTAGAAAATATATAATTTTATTTTTTAACGATAGATCACAAAAAATGACTGACTTACTACTGGGATTTAAGCGACTTACTATTGGGATAAAAAGGTTATGAGTGACTTACAACTAGGCCAGAAGTAGATGTTTATTAAAATTAAAATAATTATTATATAGTATAGTATATTTTACAAAGAGTAATTTATTTTAATATGATAGCTTTTAATAAATAGCTGATAGCTAAATTTATTAATAAAAATGGTATTGTACACAATTTTTTTTTAACTTTTATTTATAAAATATATTATATTACAAAAACTTAATCTGTAACAACTAGCCTTAGTAAATGTAACAACTTACCATACATATGGGGTGAGTTTTGTTACAAGTGTAGTCATCTCATATTTTTTATTAACGCATTTAAGTTAGTAATACAATTTAATTAAAATAATTATTTTTGTTTAGTTTAAGGATGTAGCTATTAAAAAATGTTTTTGCATTCCAATTGTTAGTTTTGTGGAAAAAAATTAGAAAAATAGTGACTAATTATTCAGTTTAGGAGAAGCAGCTCCGATGATCTTGATCTTGACTTATGTTATGCCAACCCTTGTGGTAAAGTATAAGTGTGGACATCGTTTCGGTCTGTAAGCGGGGGCAAGGGTATGGGTGGACTTCGCTACGCGTGGAAAGTCGCAAACCTATATGATGTACTCCTATATATTGAATAATTATGTGTCGTATCCCACATAACATCGGACATTTTATGTATATGCATTTTTTTTCCATAATGTGAAAGAAATATCTTGTATGTTAAATGTATATACATCTTATGTACATATTCGAATATACATTATGGTATATAACGTGTATATCCATTAATGTATCTAAAATGTATATAGAGCGTACAATGTTAAATGTATATACATCTCATATACATGATTCGAATATACATTATGGTATATAATATGTATATCCATTAATGTATTTAGTATGTATACAGCGCACAATGTTAAATGTATGTACATTTCATATGCAAGATATTTTTCCTCTATAACGTGAACTTGCACGCCCACGCGTAAGGAGTAATTCTTACAATCACCGCTAGGCGATGCAACTTAGCTCTTTCTCCGGAGTCAAGTGATTCTCTCTTGCATATATAAGTCACTTGCGGAGGTCACTAGCAAGCTAGCAACTCCGAAATCAGACCTCGAATCTCATTTTTATTAGCTACCGTGCCTCGAGTATAGTACCGCACGCAACACACAATCCACAAATTTGTATCATGTATATTATTTGTATCATGTATAATATTATGCATGTATTACCTATTACGCATATATATACATAATATATACATTGTATATCAAATTGTTTTGTGGGATATATGTAGGTACACACCCGGTTTTATTTGCATATACATTTCACGTTCTTTGTATGTATATTGCATTAAGTATATACATAGAATATATATACAATGTACATACCCAGTGAACACATTTTATAGCGGCAATATAACATGGAAGTTACAAGTAATTTAACATTGTTATTTTTGTGATATGTAGGTGCTATATGACATGGAAATAACCTGTTACGTAATATTTGTTATACGCAAGTGATCTAGCTGTTATACATCGTTTTGGCGTTACAGTTATTCAACAAAAATTGTATAATCGTAACATAACACGTTCGTATCAATGTTATTACGGAACGATGCGTCGTAGTTGACTCAGAAATCAGACATAACATATCCTGAATGACAGATCTATTTAATAATAAAAAAAATTATTATAAAGATAATGTTTTCAAAAATAACGGTTTGTCTACAATTACTGCAAACAAAAAATGCATAAAATCTAAATTTATCATGTGCTGAACAAAAACAGAATAATAAATGTATACTATTCAATTTTTCTTAGAATTATGATCTATATAGTTAACCATCTAATTAATCATTTGAACGCTTCAAAGATTAGTGCTAAATAGATCGCAATTTCCATCAAATTATTAAGGTTATGGAAAAAGATAAATTTAACAATGAAATTAATAAGTAAATAAATTAATGCTATTTATTTTTAATATGTTATGCAAAATTTAATTGCTTTTATAAAAAATAATATAGTCGCGTCAGTTTACATATAGGTACATGTAGACAATAACAAGTACCCATATCGATGAGTCAAATTGGCGTAGCAGGTAGAGTACAAGGTTCGTAATCCTAAGGTCCCAGGTTCAAACCTAGCAGCGGCAAGTAAGAATAAAATAAAAAATAACAATTTAAATTTAATTAATTAATTAAAATTTATCCTAAATGTAGTATGTGCTGTTGATAAAAATAATTTCAAAAAAAAAAATGAAATTTTTATTTTATTTTATTTTTCTTTGTAACTGTTGTGTAACGGTTAGATAACATGTAATTATAACATGTTATATTGCTGAGTCGGAAATTGTAACTTACATGTAAGTTACGTGTAATTTCAGAGTAACGTAACCTGTTATATTCGGTTTTATTGCTGTTACACTGCTGCTATATTACTGTGTTCACTGGGTACTATCTAATGTGTGTACAAACGTATATACATAATATACAGATTACATATAATAATGTATATACAGAATATACATACATACAATATACATATCATATACATATGTATATACTATGAATCTTCTATGTACATTAATCCGGTTTCATTTGCACATACATTTCACATCCAGTGTATTTACATTACAATGTATGTACTAAGTATATTTTTATTTTGTGGGATTTATAAAACTTTTTTGTTAATAACTTTTTAACAAATCACGAGCGACGATTAAAATCTTTTGAAGGTCATTCAAAAGGATGACCTTAATAACACATGTCAAAGTCGAGGTCATCGACGCTGCCTCCTCTAAACTGAATAATTACCAAATAGTGTATCAACTAGCCCCGGTTACCCGTATGCAAAGTTCCATTAAGATCAGTAAATTCTATGTTTTTTTAATCATTATTTCTCAAGAAAATTATCAAGGAAATGTTCTTTTTTGATTTTTATGAACTATTAACCAATGTTGTATTTTAAATTAAAATAAAAGGTAAAACACTTATTTAAAAAAAGTACTACCAAATACTAAATGTCAGTCAATTTTTGTTAAGAACATTTTTTAATCTCTTATAGTTTTCAAGATATTCGATTCAAAAGAAAAATACTAATTTTTTTTTTTTTTCAAAAAAATGTTTTCTCCATAAACGTGCAAAAAAGCATGTATAAAAAAATATGTCTCTTATTATGATCTACAATATAACATATTAAAGATTCATTAAAATCAAAGAAAGATTCCATGAAAGTTTCCTTGTAAAAGTTATTTAAAATATAAAAAAAAGATTTTATTTAATTTTATATATATAATAACTCTTATAAGATCTCACATAACTCATACAGAGGTCATAAAATTACTTATAAAGATTTATAAGAATTTTCAACAAGGGCGAGATGTAATAAATGCACTTACGCTTAGATAAATAATGTAAAATATAAAAATCTAATCTTTCTTTCTTATTCGATAAAAAATATTGACATTGATTTTTTTGAATACAATTTGTTATATGTGTTATTGAAATATAAAAAAATGTATAAGTCGATTTTCAATCAAAGATTTAGTATTCGATGAATTTCGATTGAGAATTCGTTACCTTTTTTCATTCCCAGATTTCGTAGCTTCGTAAACTCATTAAAAGGACGCCCGTCGTACATTTCGTTAACGCAGATTTGTTGCACGAGCTTGCTATCCGAAACAGCGATCGTATACATAGTACCTAGTTGCAAACCTATGACGCCACTGTTATACATTTTACTGAGTTCCATAAGAGCCAAATATTTTGCACCGAGTTTTTTCTCTAATCTTTTTACGTAAAACAGATTTCCAATAATCGGCCAACAAAAGGGACTTGAAATTAAATTACGGGTTTTTGAATGTAGAAATTATATAAGATATTTAATGATTGCAAGGTATCTTAAAATATTCTCCTTCTGTTCATACGATACTAATTGTTGCAAAAAATTTTTCAAAGAAATATAGTCAATCAGAGATCAAATAACCACCTGTCATGCGGTCACTAACATTACGTTTGGGTGACTGCATTAGTGATTTAACAGATTTACAAACGTGTGGCTGTTTAAACCTAATCTCCGATTGACCGGCTTTAAGCTTTGTGATATATATCTCAAAGTTTCATTCTACAATGAAGATTTAAATTTGAAGCTGTAACTTAATTGAGTATTCTTGTAATAGGTGGATCTGTAATAGGTGTAGTAAGCCTTAAGTCGTAAAGAATTGATCAATTATATTCGTTTATTTTTCTTACATTCAATTGTGATTGAATTTTTACGGCTTAAAACTTATTACACCTATTGTAAATTCGGTCTTATGAAAATCAACTGTGATTGGTCAACTTTTTACGATTTAATCTTCATTGTAGACCATGACAAAAACTACTTTTTGAAATAAAAACAAATAACTTTTATTTAATTTTTTTGAGAATTTTATTTTATTACAGTATTTTAATTGATGAATTTTAAGAGTTCTCTTTCTTCTCCCCCTCTTTGTGTGTGTGTATGGGGGGGGGCGCATTTTGTTATTAGATATATTTTTAACATTATATTTACATGTATGTTAGAATTATTTTAATAGATTACGTATATTTTAAGTATAATAGTAGTAACAAAACTTATTGTCACCAGTGGTAATTAAACAATTAAGAATAACGGATTTGTAATCAATCAAACTGGCATTGATTTATTTAAAATCTACAAAGTTTCAGCCTTTTATTGGGTCCTTACCAAGTAAAAAACTCTATGCTCTAGAATTACAACATTAACAGTGTCAAAAGTACAGAAATTTTAGGTCATATAAAGTAATATTGTATTGCAGTCAAAAATATAACAGTGATTGTTGGTGATAAGTCAGAGTGACACTCAGTGAAAAAATTAAAGAAATTAAATTACCTGGTGGTAATTGATTTGATTTCTGACGCAACGCGAAAGCAATGAGAAGAATGGTTAAGAGCACCAGAGTCACGATCACAATCATCGTGTTTCGTTTTTTCCTTTATTGTCCCAAGTACGTATTTTCCAAAATAAAATTGTTGCGTTCCGTTCGGCTGGTTCGGTGATGAGTTTCAAGAAGTAGAAATCTTGAATCGATCTTGATATTGATTCGTCTAATCAATAATGTCCACGTGTCTAGTTTGATTAAATATAGCGTTAATTTTTAATAAGATTTGTTTGTATGACTTTACTTATGTTCTAACTTATTTGCCTTCAAGTATACTTGATAAAATGTGATAGCTTAAGCATTGCGCAGACCTGCGTGTGTCGTCATTTTCCTGTAAAATACCAGATAAGTGCAAGGATATATGTGCAATGAGCAACAACTCTGACATTTGCTTCACATAATATTAATCATGGACACATATCTTTGCAATTATCTGCAGGAATTATCACAATCTCTCCTTTTGCAGGACTTGTTAAAATCTCTGCATATATTATATTATTCTTTAAATTTGTTATAATTAATCTTGTTCCATTACACAGTCCTTTTTTGTATTTAAATTTCTTATAAGTATTATTGTTGCACTGACTTTTATTTTTAGTCTATGTACTGGCATTCCTGAAGATGTCAATGAGTTTAGAAATTCACACGGATAATTTATTTGATCCTTTTCATCATCACTTATAATAGTGTCTATTAATAGATATTCCTTTTTTTCACCTTCCATTTTTTCTAGGATTTCGTCATTTATTTTGAATGTATCCTCATTTTTTGGACACAAAATCGCTCGATCATGATTTTTTCTTATCCATTCCTTCGTGATTCTTTTATTAAAAATTTCCTTAAAGATTCTTTTGTTAGAAAATCCTTCGAAATTTCAATTGTATCTAAATGTAATCCTTTTATATTTATTAATTTTCCTTCTACAAGTTGTATCAACCAATTTACAAATTCTTCTTCTTTCGCTGTTCTCATGTTTTGCTTTAATTCCATTTTAGTTATTTTCTTCCATAATAGATTATATTTTACTGTTGTTCCTATTATTGCTGTTTGGTTTGCATTAGGCACTACTGGTACATTTTGTTGAAAATCTCCTGCAAATAAAATTACTTTCCCTCCAAATGGTTTTTCATTTCTCATTAATATTGTTTTTATATTAAATCATATTTTTAAAAAACCTTGTTTTAGGAAATTGAAGAGAGAAAAACCATGATTTAATAGATCCAAAATAGTTATAATTTACCTTTCGAAAAGTCTTTGACTGATCTTTCTCGCTGATCAAATATTCCCTTCTCTTCAAATTGTTCTATTTCATTAACAATAAAATAATTAATATCATATATAATCAATTAAAAAGGATTGTTCTTTCTCGCTGATCATAAAATTAAATCCCAATCAAATTGTTCTATTTTCTAAATTGTACTACTTTTAAATAAATATAATTCAACTTTTTGGATAAAGTTCCAAATAGGTCAAACCCCCGATTTTTTTTCAACTACGTATTCTTACGTATTTTAGCGTGCTGATTACGAAAATGATAGCAAAAATTGGCGCAAATTTGATTTTCATGGCGGAAACCATGAAAAAACTATAAAAATCACGATTTTTTCCATTTATCTCCGTAAATAATAGAAATATCAAAAAATACTTCAAATAAAAGTTGTATATCTCATCAAAATATGTTTCGCACTGTATCCGTTTGTTACTGTGTCCGTTTGTTACTGTATCCGTTTCACTCAGCCTGCTGTGTCCGTTTATTACTGTGTGCATCTGGGACTCATTCTTTCTGTTCAGGGTTTGTGACTCTACGCGTAGCGAGGTCCACTCACACTCCCTCCTTCCCTCCGTTTATAAAGCGGAACAGCTTAAGTGAATTTCTTGATCATGCAGATTTGATTTGTGTTGGATAAGTTATACGAAGTTTTAAACATTTAACGTCGTCTTTCTCAAAAACTATTGTCTTTATAACAAAAATTAATAGGATATAAAATATGTATTTTAATGAGGTATACAACTTTTATTTCAAGTATTTTTCGAAATTTTTATTATTTACGAAAATAAATGGAAAAAAACGTTATTTTTATGGTTTTTTCATGATTTCCGCCATGAAAATCAAATTTGCGCCAATTTTCACTATCATTTTCGTAATCAGCACGCCAAAATATGTAAGAATTTATGGTTGAAAAAAATCAGGGGTCCGACCTATTCGGAACTTCAGCCAACTTTTTTAATATTACTACTTTTCAATAAATCTAGTTTATCTTTTTTAATGTCCTGTATTTGACTATTAAAAACATTTTTCTCAAATTCTTTTTTATTTAAATTTTCCATACTTCTAAAATTAAGTGACACAGATACAAATAAAAATTGAATAATATACTGACATTAAAAAACTGAAACTATCTTCCGCTCAATATTGTCATTTATTTATTTATATTCTCGTATTAATAACATTTCAAAATTAAAGCCAATATCACACAGGCACACATAAAGACGTACATTTGACCACAAAAAAGTACGATAAATAATAACATAGCGTCCCGCGAAAAACTCGAACAAAAAATTTAACGGGGAAGGCTGCTATAGGTTTGGATTATTCATATACAGATTGTTTAAAAAAAAAAAGAGTAGCCGATCATTTATGAAATAACCTGTATATGGAAAATCCAAGCAGATAGCGGCAAAAACCGTAAAAAGTGGAAAATTTTAAGACCTGTGGTATGAGGATCGGATCACAAATGACGGAGTATTCCCCGGACATGCAGACGTCCGCGAATTATATACATATATGATGACGATGATGATGGTGACTATTTTTTAGAGAAAATAAAGGACAGGCCTAAAAATTTTTAAGCTTTGTTCCTTTATATTTAAAAACCATTTCGTTATTGTTAGGAATGCGCATTTTCTTGCAAAATTTTCTTGCAAAGTATAATGAAATATTGCGCAGTTTTCTAACAATTTGATATACGACTGTGTTGAAACAAATTCTTAGTTTAAATCTGAAATAAAGTTAAAAAAAAGTAAATATACATCTAATCTCTTTGAAATGTTTTCAAAATACTATAGTTATATTTATATTATGTATTTATATTTATATTATATAAGTCGTTTTAAAATTATCGAAGTTTTTGTAATAAGATGTCTAGCAATAAAGGCAAGATCCATTGTTGAGTCAGTCAATGAAGGAAAAATTAGCCAATAGAGGCAAGATATATTGTTGATCCAGCCAATAAAAGCAAAATCATCACCGATTAATTTATCCAATAAAGGTAAAATCCATTGTTGATCCAGTCAATGGAGACAAGATCTGTTGTTGAAAAATTGAAGGTGACCTTTGTTTGATCTTGGCGACATAATCGAAGATTAAACTAATAAAAAGAGTAAATAGATATTTTTAAGCCCTACAACTTTTACAACTCAAATAATGTTTTTCTACAATTATATTTCTCGAGGTATTTCGCCGAACCAGAACTTTTTGCAAACTCTGTATATATGTATATTGAGTACCTCCAGATAGTCAAGATTCTGCGATTCAAAATAACAATAAAAATAATGCAAAAAAGGAGTAAGAGTAAACGTAAGAAAATGGCATCCAAAAGTTTTTTTATTTCATATTTTTTTCCTATTTTTTTTTAATTGTTCACATTTTCCCTACTAATATCTTAATTTTCATTGTTATTTTCCAAATTTACGACTCAAAATACATAACAATATGTAACATTTTCTTGTTTGTATAAATAATGGTTTTCAAATTTTCAATTTTGTATACCCCTCCTTTGTCAGTTGTTTCCATAAAAATTTAATCATTATTACAATGTTATTATAGACATTGGAATATTAATTAGAAAATATATGGACATTTTAATTGAAAGAAAATTTCTCACAATATTATTAACATAAAGAACAAATTTGAGTTAAAAAAAATTAATTTTAAAGACTAGCTACCAGAAAGCATCTTTACAGTAAAGAATGTATAGTCACCGCGAATATGATGTAATGTGACAAATGCATATACATCAAATGCCGAGTCATATGTACATACAATGTCTTACGTCAAATGTACGAGCCTGTGGTACGGACGGAGACCGAAAAATATACTCAAACAAAAAATAAAAGAATAAAAAAGAAGTACCAAAACTCCGATCCAAAATAATAGAATCGAATGGGATATAGTTAGTACAGTCACTATATTAATAATAAATAAAATATTTTTTAGTCTACTTTTGATATAAAAAAACAAAGCACACTGAAGCTAGGATAAAAATAAAATTATACTTTTAGATATAATAGAACTCAACATGCATTGCACTCGGATAGGAAAGAATGTAGAAAAATTTTAACTTTTAAGTTAATTTTTATTTTAATTTTAAATGTAATGTATGATATATTGTGTCATAAATGTAATTTTAAAAATTATTAATTACAAATTTAATTTATGCAACATGTAAAGCAATTTAAAAAAATTAATGTTAGACATAAATGCTTGCATAATTGTAATATAACAGAGAATTATTTTAGCGCAATTATTGCTAAATATATTTTAGAAAATAATTTTATAATTATTATAGAAATTATTTTAAAACAAAAGAAAAATATTACAGTATGTACAATTATTATTCAAATATTTTTAAATAAAAATTTCACAAATTTGAACATATATGATACATAATACTATTTCAATATCATTTGTAAATATTTTATAATCATAAAATTCCTTTCCCTCATGGAATGATGGGAGATCTAGGTTCGAATCCCGGCTAAGGTACTTTTTTTCGCAATAAATTTATTTACAGTTTTTCGGGGAAAGGGGGATTTTAAGATGCTCCTGAGCATCAGTATTTAGCTTAGTAACTGTATTATAAGTCTGGCGAAATTCCCAAGAAGCTTAATTACTTAATAAAAAGAGGCAAAGATTAATTACACCATTTAAAACAAACTTTATATATAACAACTTGTATATAAAATTTATTGTAATCAATGTGATTATAATAATGCTGTATACATTGGGAAGACCAGCGAAACGTCAAAACGCGTATGAAAGAACATCAACGTGATATTAAAAAACAAGTTAATATTCTGTTATCAGTCAGTATAGAATTAGTTAAGGGCATAATTTTAATTGGTCAAAACCAGGAATATTATATAAAGAAGTCGTAACACGTAAACGCGAGATTGTGGAAACATTTTTTATTAAAAAACACAATTATATACAATTAATTTACAAACAGACAGTGAGAATTTGACCAATATTTATGACAGACTTATTAAATCCACGTAGTTTGTTATGTTATTTATTTTATTTTAACGCATTTGACTTTGTTTTCGTTGACTGTTGTCGTTGTGATTATATCTCATTATCTTTTGTACCGTTATTAGTTCAACATCTTACCATGCATATATTATGTTTCTGATATTATTTGACAATTTATATAATTTTTATGACACACATTATGTAAATATTATTATTAGTTTATATGATATTGTGACACTTTCTTATATTACATAGTTTGTTATCCAGTCTTTTAAATAATACATCTGAACATATTTCATAGGCTCTAATGCGTTTAATGTAAAGTTCTTAAAATTGCACTTGAAAAGGACCCAAACTTGAGGTCAAAACGTAGTGCTCATATTGAAAATACATCTGGCCAGTTACAGTAAAAAAATTAAATTGTTTTATTTCTGTTAATTTTGTTTAAATTCAATTTCAATTTACATACAAATAGAAAATTGTAAAATATATTTTCACACTTTACGTCTTTGTATTTGCATATGTATTGAACAAACATTTGTGTCGCAAAATATATAAAATTGTATTTTATGTATTATTACCGTCAACTCATACATGCAAAGTGAAAATTTTTAAATGCATGTCCATGCTTCTGCTTCGCGTTAGACTTTGAGCAATCTGTACAACGTACACTTGCTTTTGTTCATTCTCTTACCTGGAGCTAGAATTTTCACCATATGTACGCGTATGTATTTTATTAAAATATCCTAATCACGCCTATCAGATCATACGAATTTAACCACAAGCAAATAAAAATTTATTAAATTATCCTTATTTTCTTTATATAAAAATTTAAATTTTTTAAATTATCTATGACATAAATGGCAATAATTTATAGCAATATTGGTGATACGGGACTATAAACATGCAGATTATATGTTCATGATGGTATTTGGTCTTGACAGCAGACTTTGTGCAAGATTTATCTTTTCAAGTTTAGTTGTATAGTACATGTGTACTGATTTAAGCAAGCTACGTGTGTGTGTGTGTGTGTGTGTGTGTGTGTGTGTGTGTGTGTGTGTGTGTGTGTGTGTGTGTGTGTGTGTGTGTGTGTGTGTGTGTGTGTGTCCATTTGCATATCCATGTATGAGTGTTCTTGGTGGAAATATTTTTACAATTTTTTACGCAAAAAAATACGAACACTACATTTTTTTATGATATATTTACAACTTCGCACTTTAAGCGTGGTCTACAATACATGGAGTGAGCGTGGAGTAAGAAGTAACAGTAGGTGTAAGAACGTAAGCGAAAAAATTAATTTTATTTCCTACTTCTACTACATATTTTACGCTTACGCTCGGTCAATTAGACCGCAGAAATGGCTGCGAACAGTACAAACAATGCTGTTAGTTCATAAAATCGTAGAAAATTATATGGCAAATCGTTACTTTTCGCTACTCTTTTCCTTATTCTACAGTTTACTCCATATATTATAGACTACGCTTCATATTTACGTCACTTTTATGTCGAACAACACGATTTGAGTCATGCTTGTAATTTTTCATAAATTCACGTAGAAAATTGTGATTTTCTACAGTGGAATTTATGAAAAATTACAAACATCTATAAAAACTATAGTTTTTTTGCGATATTATTTTTCGCAATAAATTAATTTCCAGTTTTTTTTTGGAGAAGGGGGATTTTAAGATGCTCAGCATCAAAATTTAACTTAATAACTGTGTTGTAAGTCTAACAAAACCTGTTGGCGCGTAGTTCAAATAAAGCTAAGAAATTAAATTTAATAGAAAAAATTATATTTTTCACGAAGATCTGATGCAGACCGTTATGCCCGAATCACACTAGCGATTGGCGATTGCATCTGTGTTTGCGTTTGTGTCTACGATTGCCTCTTGATCAATCAGAAGACAGCTGCTGACGATTATGATTAGCAATTCTTATTTAGCCGTCCATCTATTGGTCAAGAAACAATCATAGACGCAAACGTGAATGCAGACGCAATCACCAATTGCTAGTGTGATTCGGGCATTAGGCAATCTACAATTCATTGATATGTTTAAACATATAATGGTCGGAAAAATTGATGTATTCAGGGAGGAGTCTGATTTAGAAGTCCGAAAAATGCATAATTTATAGAAATTTTTTTAAGTATGTAAAATAAAAGCAATTATTGTTAAACTTTTTGGATATATTACTGTATTTAAGTACAAAAAAAATTTTTTAGCGTAGAAATATAGCCGTTAAGCTAACGAAAAAAAAAGATGCTTGTAGCATCTCGCTATCCATTGTGTACATTCTAGAGAGCGTAAATTTTGGCTGAAACAAACAACGCAATGTTTTTTATTAATCTCACATAATTTTTTTCTATATATACCTCGGACGTCGGCGGCTTCGATAACCGACTACTCAGCCCTGAAAATTGATGGAGGGGGAAGTTCGGTATGGGCGGATGGAATCGGGAAGGCGAGAGAATTGCCAAAAATGTAAAATTATTTAAAACAATGAAAATTAACAGTTATATTTCCGAGTTCGAAGAAATATCGTAATTATGTGCACATGTTCGAGCGGCGAATATAATCCGCGTACAACGAGTCGATGCTCGCTCGAGTTAAATTTGTTCAGGACGGAAACGATTATCTAACGCACAACGTAATATACAAGGCAATTCTTCAGCTTGTCTTAAATTTTTCCGGACGTAAGTAAATCGTCGTCGAACTCTCGGTGTGAGAGCGATCGCAAAGGATGGCCGGGACACATACGGTGCTCTGCTGCTCGCGCGGCACATTCTGAGCTCGTGCTCTTCCGTTAACAAGCTTGCCCCGTGGGGAACGTACGCAATAATTAATAATCGCTCGCAAACGATACGGTAAGTAACCGTGGACCAACACCTGGACGAAATCGAATGTGAAATAATACAAGATATTCCGCGACGTAAATTGACGAAGTGACTTGGCTGCGGTGTAGGCGCGCGCGTGCAACGAAACTCGAACGGAAAACAAAAAACTCGGATTCACACGTGCAGACGTGATCGGGCGAGGCGACGAGATTACAAAGGACTCGGAATACTAACGACTCTCAGGTCTGGCAAAATCCAGACAATATCCAGACAAATTCGCGGTCGGTCCGCGACTCGCCCGATCGCGAAATCGGCGACTTTACAATTTTATGCGACGTTTGTCTCACCAGTGCTGCTCCTCGCTTGCCTCCTCGGAATCTCAGCTCGGCCCCTGCGTCCTCTCACAATACCGTTCGCTTTTGTTCGGGATCTCGCTCGAAGCACTTCCGCAGCCGAAGTGAGGATCGATCGCCGATCCTGTGAGAAGTGCGGGGGGCCATGCCGCGACGCGCCCCACTTTGCCTAAGTGGATCGTACCCTTATTGGTCGCAATCCTGCGGTCTAATTCGCGTGCGGTGTATTACGCACGCTGTCGCACTCACAAATCCTAGGTGCGGGACTTAAATCTCCGTGTCCTTTGTGGCCAAATTCCTTGCAGTTTTTCCGACGACGGCTCTGTTCCCCTTGAGCGGTCGCATCCTCATTCTTCGGGATGCCGTTCCCGGTTCTCTATTCGTTGCTCTGCGAGAAATATCTCCTGCCTCCGCTTTCCTCATCGGGATTTGCGGAGAGCTCGTTCGGACGCCGTCCCGTTTCTACGACATTATAAGGTGTCTCCTCGGATTCTGTAATACAATTCCGCAGCAACATCGACATTTTCACAATGGACAGTAAATTTAAAGTAAAAGGCCGGTATAATAGGACCTGCGTGCCCCCGCTCTTAATATAAAAGGGTCTCGTCGATCTCACGGCGGCAGCTCGCTCTTCTTCGCTGTTCCGACGCTCTTCAGGCGTCTTCCGGCGGGACGAGGCGTCAAAAGAGACGAATGACAATCTACAGCTGTCACGTCTCATGTTATATGATGAAAATGTTATACAGAGTGATTCAAAATAACTATATGTCCTTGCATAGACGTATTCTTAGTAATATTCTGAGTCAACTTTTTCTTTCGCAAAAAATTATCCAGAGCTTAGATTTCTAGATATAATAAGAAATAGTTTACGTATCCTGAATCGGATACAAGAGGTAAGCAGGGGTGGCACAACTCACCGCTGCTCGCAGGCACCACGAGGCGTCTGCTGCGCTCAATAATCGATAATCATCTCAATTATCTTTAACGATGGTATTTAGTATTTTGAATCACCCGAATATTATGTAATAAAGGAAGAAATGAATAGGTGACAAAGAGAGAGAGAGAGAGAGAGAGGGGGGAGAGAACTTGTTTGAACCTGTTTACGCACGTACCATCCTGCAATCAATTAATTGTTCTCACGATCCATCCTTTAGTTTATCGGATTAAAAGTCTTTTTTTCTTTCTTCTTACATTTTATCACTTCCCAGCAAACACAGAACATAGCAGCAACATTGCGGCAATGTTATAACATTGTAGCAACATCACAGCAATATTACAACATTGCCGCAATGTTACTGCAATGTTCTGTGTTTGCTGGGTTCACTCATTTACACACACACACACACACACACACACATTCACACACGCACACACACTCTGTTCACTCACTTGACCGAATTTATTTACACATCAAAAAAATAGTACAAAACATTTAACTATTAAACATTACTAATCACTCGGCACGTCAAAATTATTCGAAGAAAGAAACGCGTATTTACTCGACGAACACACAACGCGTGTTTACTAGTTACTCGATGTCAGCTGACATCGAGCTCAGCTAAGCAAGCAGACAACTGACTTTATTGGTTATTGTGTGGTAACACTGTCGAATATGTGTCTGGAAACGCGGCAACTTAACAATAAAAATATTGATTAATATGATTTACTATTATAATTTGTTGAAGAATATGTTGGAAATGCATACACGGAGACCTGGAGAGCAAAAAATTTGACATTCTAGCAATCAATTTGAATATTCTACGTAATTATTTAGATGATAGAAAATTAATTTTAAATCTGTATTAAAGATTTGTGTTAAAGATAATTGAGATGATTATCGATTATTGAGCGCAGCAGACGCCTCGCAGTGCTCGTGATGCCCGCGAGCAGCGGTGAGTTGTGCCACCCCTGCTTACCTCTTGCATCCGATTCAGGATACGTAAACTATTTCTTATTATATCTAGAAATCTAAGCTTTGGATAATTTTTTGCGAAAGAAAAAATTGACTCAGAATATTACTAAGAATACGTCTATGCAAGGACATATAGTTATTTTGAATCACCCTGTATATGTATATAGTTATTCATAAAATAATTACTAATATATAATTATAAAAAAGTTAGTATTACAATAATTTTTCTTTATTATTTGTGACAAGTAATTTTAATTGCTCAAATTTTTAATTAATTTTTATTTAGATAATAAATATTCATGCATATAATTTTATTTGCAATTTATTTGTTTATTTCAAGATTTTATTAAAAAACTTTAATAAGTAAAATTAAATATTAGGTTAATATTATAAGAAAATATATTAAAACACTTATACAACTAACTACATCCGGTCATGAAAATATTCGCACAATTGTAAAAACTTATAAATATTTTTTGCAACTTACTATAATTTATTTTATTATATAACTATAAATTTTTACAATTTTTGTTTTGTAGGAGGTTTTAATTTGTTGTAAAAAATTTTTTATAAAAATGCATAAAAATTTTAAAAATATTTTTACCAGATGAATGACACATATAATTAAAATATTTTTGAAATTTTTGACATTTGGCAAAGTGTAAGATACTTATATCTTAATGAACACCCAAATAGCACTGGATGTTCCAAGGACGTCCATTTTAAGTCCAATTCAGGTCCACATGTCTATGGACATAAAATGGACATTTATAAGATGTCCATTATTTGAATCAAAATGTTCTATTCAGAACGTCTTATGCTGGATATCTGATTTATGTCCGCACTTGCATCTTACTTTTATATAATTTATCTTAATTTTTATTATATAATCTAAAAAAAATATTGTAAATTATATATATATTATTTACATAGTTCTAATTAACATTAATTTATAAATAATAATAAATTACATTGTTTTTATTTTTCAAAAGGTTTATTTTAATTGTTCTACTTTTAGATATAATATGAAATAATATAAAATAATACTTATTATTTTTTATTTATTATTAACACTCAATTATTGGTATTTTTTAAAATGTTTGTTATAATACATTATTGTTTCTTTTTCGTTTTTTATCGTTTTTTTTCGTTTCTTTTTCTTTTTTATTATCGTTTCTTTTTCTTTCCTTTTCTTTTTTTGTTTTTTTTCCCCCGTTTCTTTTTCCGACCAAAAGAGGGACATAGCAATTGGTCTGGGTCAAACGCTGTCTCTGTCTAACCAGTAGCATAATGGGCGCTAGACAAAAAAGAAATTGATCCGGACCATGTCTCCTCTTTGTTTTCTGCGGGACACTTTTCAAGAGCTTGTTACAGGAAATGCACAGTCCATGCTTTATGTCGATAATTTTTACAAAATGTGGATTAACCCACTATTGCAGCAAGCCCTTTAATTGAAAAAGGCCCAAAAGAAATAATCAAATCATAATAGGTTCAAAATTTGGTTTATTTCGGACTTTCTATGAATGTCCGAAATTGTGACAAACGTATATCCCATGGACGTCCATTAAAGGACTTTCTATGAACGTACAAAGTTGTGCCAAACGTATATCCTATGGACGTCCATCGAATGTCCGACGGACCTTATTTGGACTCTTAATGGACGTCCAAATGTCCAGAAGCGGATATCCATTGGACATACAGTGGATGTCCTTGTGCTATCTGGGCAGCGAATTCCATTGGATTCTTCCCATAATAATATTTATTTCACGATTATCTTTGCTATCTTGTATCAAGAACATTTTACATTAAAAATTAAACTGTAGCCACGGACGAAAAAATACTTTAAAGAATTGTATCATGAATAATATAAATACTATAACAATTTGATGAAAAACAGAAGTAAAAAATTTTTTTGTTTTTTATTGCTTATCATAGTTTAATATGAAATTTTTCTCGTGTAATCGTCTGCAAAATGTCAGCAAAATGTTTGTAAAATACTTTTGTTAATCTATGTTCTCTAATATAGTGAAATTAAGCTTAAATTCTTTAAAGAATACAGCTATGTAGGTATCCCGATAGCTAAAGAGGCTGATTATGCACAGAAGCTGTTGTAAAAACCTAATAGAAAGGCAACAGATTTTAAACAGATTTATAATACATATATGATGATATCAGCAATTGCTGCCAAAAATGTGACAAAACCTGTTGACATTCTGTGCAACAAACTGACAGCAGAAATCGAACAGAATCTGCTGACAGAGTAGCCAATCTAATGTCAGATTGGCAGCAAAAAGTGAACAGGATTTGCGCGAACTGGCATACACAGTAAAAAATTTTGTGTTAAATTTAACACATTTCACATGTCCCAAATCATCTACTCAAACTTTTATATTAATTTAACATATTAAGCATATGTTAAATAACAATATATTATGATATATTTTAACGTAAAAATAAAGGTAAATTTTATAATT
>NC_050470.1:11227135-11261182 GCF_013373865.1 Monomorium pharaonis
TATTATAATATCATGTAAATTTTATATTAATGTAAACCTTTCATTATTGTAAATATCCTGAGTAACGTAACAAAATAATATTTTTCAGTCAAAACTTTGTCACAAGTAAATTATTAAAAATCTTTGTTTTAATAAAAAGCTCTTTTATTATAAACAAACAGATTAAAAGTAAAAGACCAATTCAATTTTTTATCTATAATTAAAAGCTAAAGTTAGCTTAGATAGAAAAAACTGTAAGCAAAAACAAATTATGCTGGGGGTCTCGTCCGGATGGACTTTTAACTATGTAGTAGTGCATCCCTGCACGTCGTATCAACAGAATTTTAAAAATAAAAATAAAAAAGCGTCCTAAGGGCCTACTCCGATCCGTGCGCTCCTTAGATACGCGCGCGTCCATAGATACGCGTACGTCCGCCATAATTCTTCATTATTTTCTGTTCGTCGATCAACACACACATCGACACGTCAGTCTTTCGTTTCTATTTGCTAAAGTTATTCCTTTTCTGAGACCCATTATGGGTAAGTCCTCGCGGAGATACCGTTCTAGATCTCCTAGAAGTTACAAACGGCACAAGTCGTAGTTCTCCTCGGGATTCTTCAGGCGATGGAAGAAGATCGCGTAATCCGGAGAATATCGAATCGCATTCCTAAGAAGCCTCTCTCTCAGTTTCTCTGGATTGTATCCTGGAGCTGCTAGCAGATCAAGGAAATCGGATCGCTGCGATCGAGGCAAATTCGTATGTTCCCGCGGTGTCACCGTCTGATGCTCCGGCGGATACTCCTCCCCCTCCTTCTCAAGGTCAGCGTCCAGCGGCGACATCATGGTGTCGCAAAAAGATCCCAGAGCCTGTAGAGATCGCAGCTGAGCTGTCTCAGGCCCCTGTTTCTGTCCCGTTGCAGCCCCAGCCGGAAAAGGCTGCGTTGTCGCAAACGATTGCCTCTGTGGCAAACGGAAGGTAAGCGCTTACATGAGGTCTCGGACGGTTCCTATGAAACGGGGCGTCGTACCAGGTGCGTTCCCTTGTCAACCTTTTTGTTGGTCCATCCACAAATTGTCATAGAGGGAACGATTCCGATCGAGTCCTCGATAGCGTTATTTATTAAACCTTCCTTCTTCTGCTTTGCTCGTGACACCGTTCACAATGGTTTTCCGGACTCTCTGAGGACTCATTACTTCCGAGCACGAGGTTAAGGGCGATCTTTTCGATTCGGGCCCTCCTAAAATTAATAAAGTTTTTACTACCTATCTTGAAGATTTCAGCAATCCGCTTTGAAGCAAGACGAAGCCCAGGCTTCGCATCATTCTCAGCTTGCGGCGGCTTTAAATGCGCTCGGCTTAAGAATTTCGTCGTTGATGTCAGAGAAGATAGACCAGAAGAAGGAAGGAAGGCCCTTCTACATTGCTGAAGGAATCCACTTACTTGCTGACCTTCAGTTTCTGACTAGGTCTTTGGATTCGGAGAGTTCTCGCGGTCTGTGGGGTAGACGGCTCTTTTACGGCGCATAGCATCCGCCACGCGTCTACTCCCTTGCAGCCAAACAAGGAGCTCCGTGGACCTTATATTATAAAGGGCCGCGGACTGGTCAGGGGAGTCGCATTTTATTGCTAATTTTTATAATCGTCAATTGTAGATTCTGACGCATTCGCTCCATTTCATTTGCAAGTACCTCCTCTGCATAGTCCTTAACTAGACAATTTTTTCTTTCTTCTCGGAATTTTTTTTCTCGTTTAAAAAAAGCAGACGTGTCTTTACTTCCGTTACTGCGGCCAGTTAATTTGCGCTTTGAACATCTACATAGTTAAAAGTCCATCCGGACGAGAGCCTAGACATAATTACGGATTAAACGAACTCACCGAGTGAAATTCGATCGTAATTATGCTGGGGGTCTCGTCCGGATGGACTTCCCACCTTGGTTCCTGCTTAGCTTTCACCTGTTCCCACCCAATTTTCGAGTTTACGACTTACTGGCCTTTATTGGTTTGAACTATCGAACTTCACTCTGTGAGTTCGTTTAATCCGTAAATTATTGAATATATGTGACACAGTTCAAAATATTATTTAAAAAGTTTTAAACTTTTACAGATTCTGTATCATTGTATTTAATTACTTCTAAATTATCTCAAATTTTAACATAATTTTCTTATTAATTTAAAAGTTGTTTAATTTTTGGGTCACTCTCAATTCTTATGTAAAGAATCAAAAGATATACTTAAAACTTTGCTTTGTGGCATCCATTCACAATCATTGTATTGTTCGGTATTTGAAATGGCACTTCAATCTCCAATTTCCATAGTACTCGTTGCTTCAATTTCGATAAAGCCTGCATAACGGCCTTGATTTTATCTAACCCAATAGTTTTCCATTTTACATTTGTTCCTAAAGATATTACGATAGCTCCATTGTTGCTCCATCAAGAAATACACGTATATCCTGCAAAATAATAATAAAATGAACATTTGATACGTATGAATAATCAATAATATATAAAAATATGTATTTTATAGTTAAAACATCTAAGTAACTGTTGTAACCAGTCGTAAATAATACATTTCAAGTAGATGTCTAATTGTAAGTAGAAAGTCATCATCAAATTTATTTAAATAAAATTTATACATTTCTTATAAGTCATTGTTAAAAATTAAATTCTATTGTATTGTATTTCTTATTTGAATAATATATACCGTGTAAAATTTATCTTCTACTTGAAATGTTCTCATAATGTGTGATTAATTAATAATTTATTAATAAAAAAAATTACAATATTTTTTATTTAATTGCTCTATTTATTTAATTATATATCTTAGTTTAAATAGGAAAGGTAAATTCTCTGAAATCTTTGGATATAGATAATTCATAATTCGGTCTAGGCTTCCATTTCATTCCATTTCTGAGAAATTCCGTTTTCTTAGAACATACAATTTTTCTTTGCTAAAATATTTTTACACTTATTAATTTTTGCTAGTTCTCAAATAAAAAAAACGGTTTCTCTTACCTCGGGAAGCGATTCAACTACCTCACCAGCAATTGGTTGTACGGCCTGGACATTCAATCCTGCAATTCCAAAGTGTTTGGTGGTAAGGGAATTCCAGACGAAAATGCAGCATGAGTATTAAGTAATAAAATATTAATTCTGTCTTTTTCTATTTCATGTAATGGTCTGATCGCGTGACCTACAAATTTCTCAGCAAACTGTTGAAGAGTTGGAAAATAATAGTAATGTCGTAAGACATCACTTGAAATGTAATATAAAACATTCCATGTTCTTTGCCATAAATTTACGGGTTTTATCATGCTTGTTAGAAATGGTCGAACAGACGGATAATTTGGACCACCAATGTAATCTTTGAGCCATGGTGCAGGGCCAAACGGAACATATCCTACTACAGGTGGTTTACCTTTAGCAATCTGAAAAACAATTCCTAATAAAGTGACAATAGAAAATATAACAGTAAAGAATTGTTATTTTATAAAAAATAAGGTAAACAAAAATTAGTTAAAAAGTTATTTTTATTAGCAGTAATATAAAACTTAGAAGTAATATCTAGCACTACTTCTTGTTTTACCAAGTAGAGCAAATTAAAATAAAAACGTTTTGCGAAGTTCTCAATATTTAATAAGAAATTAATTAATAAAAACAAATCAGTTTTAGCAAAAAGCGACAACTTAATACATTTACATGCTTATTTACGATGCCTTCACGACTGCACGAGATTATTTAACAGTGTACTTTATAGATAACATAATTTATTAAAAGAGAAAATAGTATTATGGCTCTTATAGGTATTATAATCACTCATAATAGCTCTGTTATTAAATAAGGAATTCTAGTGATTACTTATAAAATCATTTTTTTAGTAACTTAAAGAAATATGTAGTAACTTAAAGAAATATTATATATAATTTATTAATGAAATATTATATAGATTTGTAAGAGTTTTTATAATATTACACTTCTCGCAAAAATTAAAGGGACAAAAAAATTTTCTAAATTTTTTGCCAATTTTCAACAGGCTGTATTTTAGTGAAAAATGGTCGTACAGGAAATAAAAAAACATAGCTTTTGAAGCTTGAAGACTCTAGTTTTAGAATTTTTTGGTTAAAAATTTTTTTGAGCACCGGTAGCCATGCAATTCTTGGATAAAGCACGAAGAAAAAATTTTCAAAATTTTTTACATTTTTTTTCGCTCTACGGGCATGAAAAAAATTTTTCGAGCTAAACCAATGCATAGGTCGCATAGCCTGTTCATTCAGCTTCAATTTGCTTTTTTCGGAAGTCAGATACGACTATTTGTCTTCGAGATATCGAATTTTGAATGCAAAAGGACCCTCTTTCACTCAACTGCCGATATCTCTGAAACTACTGGTCGCCTAGCGAGCTGACGAGCGGTTTCGTTTCTGCAGAAAATTTCCTACAAAATCTGTCATGGTTGATTGAAAAAAAAATTTTGTCCCACCTGAAACGGTAACGTGAAAAAAGAGCAAAAAATGCCATTTTCCCCTTTTTTGGTAAATCGACTGTGTCTTCGACAATATTGGGGCAAAGCTTAGATTAGAAAAAAATTTTACAGTCTAATATACCCCAAAGACCCCCCTAAATTTTTAGATCGATCAGTTCAGCGGTTTCCCCGGACCGATTGATTGAAATTTTGAAAAAATTAAGGGAACAAGACTTTGTTCCTTAAATTTGACCTAATCTTTTTAAAATTCAATAATTTCATTTTTTTTTACTTTTTACTCAATTTTGAGTTTTTTAAAGATTGAGTAACAAAGAAAAATCCAAAAAAATTTTTTCAAAAATTTTGAAAATTTCCAAAAATTTTTTTTTTAAATTTAAAAAATAATTTGAAAAAAATTTCTTTTTTTTCGTTTTTGAGAAAATCAAACTTTCTGACGAAAATTTTGATTGATGATTGATTTACCGCCGGCATTAACGTTATCCAAAGCATACCACGTGGAGGTTGCACGGTCGGATTTACGCTTCTTTTGTGCTTACGCACGTGTGTTAATGATTCTTCGAAAAAAATGAGACCCCGTGGTTCGTCAGCTCCACAGTATTTTGCGACTCCAAACTCATTTTCTAAAGTGTGTGTGTGTGTGTGTGTGTGTGTGTGTGTGTGTGTGTGTGTGTGTGCGTGCGTGCGTGTGTGTGTGTGCGTGCGTGTGTAAAGTGTGTGTGTCTCGTGTTCAGTATCGAGTGTTCCCGCCTCTACTCCTAATCACAGCTTGCAATCTTTGTCGCATATTCAAAATGCAATTTCGGATCATCTGTTGAGGGATCTGACGCCAAATTCTTATCAAAGCGTTCTCTAATGCTGCCAAATTATTCAGATTCGGATAATTTTGACGCAATCGGCGGCCCAATATGTCCCAGACGTGCTCTATCGGATTCAGGTCAGGACTCATTGCAGGATGCCTCAACAATGTAATGTTGTTTCTCTGAAAAAATTGGCGGGTGATATTCGCTGTATGAGGCCTAGCATTATCCTGCATAAAAATAAATCCTCTCCTGTTCCTTGCTAAAGGTAACACGTGAGGTCGCAAGATTCGGTCGATATAGCGCCTAGCATTGAGATTGTCTCGAACAATCACTAAAGGAGTTCGAGAATCCCGTGAAATTGTAGCCCAAACCATCACCGATCTTCCACCGTAAGCAACAACGGGACGAATGAAACGTTGTTGATAACGTTGACCTGTACGACGCCAAGCTCGAGGTCTCCGGTCGTTACCATACAGGCAAAACCGAGACTCGTCAGAGAAAAAAACGTTGTTCCAATTTCTCATTTGCCAGTTCACATGGTCGCGAGCATACTGCAGACAAGCTCTACGATGTGCAACGGTCAACATCGGTCCACGGGCAGCAGTTCTAGCACGGAGTCCAGATTCGCGAAGACGATTTCTTACCGTCGATTGAGAAATGTTTCGCGGCTGTCGTCGTTGTCGTTGCTGTTGTTGTTGTTGTTGTTGTTGTTGTTGTTGTTGTTGTTGTTGACGGTTTGGGAAGTTTCGGGCGATGATGTTGGCTGGAGCAAAAGGGTCTTGGATAGCCTGTTGAATGATTGCTCGGTCATCTCGACGAGTCGTTGCTCGATGGCGGCCTTGTCCAGCACGTCGTTCATATGCGTTTGTTTCCAGGAATCGGTTGTACGCACGAGACACAACCGAAGCACTTACACCGAGTTGTTCACCAACCTGCCGATATCTGTACCCCTCCTGAACAAGAGTCACAAGCCGAGCGACTTCTGGGGCAGATAAATGTCGCCTGGGAGGCATTATGACACGAATCAAATTTTAAAAGCTGCTGTCAGTAATTTCTTCTTTGAAAATATCGAAAAAGGGTTAGTTTTGAAAAAAACTGTTTTGTAACGCGTAATGGCTCTGCAGGAACGTGAAAATTAATCGCTCAGAATTTCGCATAACGGGTACCGTGGGCACCTTAGGGGTATCAACTTTAATTTTTTCAATAAAATTTGATTTTGATAAAATTTGATTAAAAAATTTATTGAAAAAAAAAGTTTGAATATTCGAATATTCAAACTTTCATTTTCCTTGAAAAAAATTTTATTGAAAAAAATTAAAGTTGATACCCCTAAGGTGCCCACGGTACCCGTTGTGCGAAATTCTGAGCGAATAATTTTTCACGTTCCTGCAGAGCCATTACGCGTTACAAAACAGTTTTTTTCAAAACTAACCCTTTTTCGATATTTTCAAAGAAGAAATTACTGACAGCAGCTTTTAAAATTTGATTCGTGTCATAATGCCTCCCAGGCGACATTTATCTGCCCCAGAAGTCGCTCGGCTTGTGACTCTTGTTCAGGAGGGGTACAGATATCGGCAGGTTGGTGAACAACTCGGTGTAAGTGCTTCGGTTGTGTCTCGTGCGTACAACCGATTCCTGGAAACAAACGCATATGAACGACGTGCTGGATAAGGCCGCCATCGAGCAACGACTCGTCGAGATGACCGAGCAATCATTCAACAGGCTATCCAAGACCCTTTTGCTCCAGCCAACATCATCGCCCGAAACTTCCCAAACCGTCAACAACAACAACAACAACAACAACAACAACAACAGCAACGACAACGACGACAGCCGCGAAACATTTCTCAATCGACGGTAAGAAATCGTCTTCGCGAATCTGGACTCCGTGCTAGAACTGCTGCCCGTGGACCGATGTTGACCGTTGCACATCGTAGAGCTCGTCTGCAGTATGCTCGCGACCATGTGAACTGGCAAATGAGAAATTGGAACAACGTTTTTTTCTCTGACGAGTCTCGGTTTTGCCTGTATGGTAACGACCGGAGACCTCGAGCTTGGCGTCGTACAGGTCAACGTTATCAACAACGTTTCATTCGTCCCGTTGTTGCTTACGGTGGAAGATCGGTGATGGTTTGGGCTGCAATTTCACGGGATTCTCGAACTCCTTTAGTGATTGTTCGAGACAATCTCAATGCTAGGCGCTATATCGACCGAATCTTGCGACCTCACGTGTTACCTTTAGCAAGGAACAGGAGAGGATTTATTTTTATGCAGGATAATGCTAGGCCTCATACAGCGAATATCACCCGCCAATTTTTTCAGAGAAACAACATTACATTGTTGAGGCATCCTGCAATGAGTCCTGACCTGAATCCGATAGAGCACGTCTGGGACATATTGGGCCGCCGATTGCGTCAAAATTATCCGAATCTGAATAATTTGGCAGCATTAGAGAACGCTTTGATAAGAATTTAGCGTCAGATCCCTCAACAGATGATCCGAAATTGCATTTCGAATATGCGACAAAGATTGCAAGCTGTGATTAGGAGTAGAGGCGGGAACACTCGATACTGAACACGAGGCACACACACTTTACACACGCACACACACACACACACACACACACACACACACACACACACACACACACACACACACACACACACACACACACACACACACACACACACACACACTTTAGAAAATGAGTTTGGAGTCGCAAAATACTGTGGAGCTGACGAACCACGGGGTCTCATTTTTTTCGAAGAATCATTAACACACGTGCGTAAGCACAAAAGAAGCGTAAATCCGACCGTGCAACCTCCACGTGGTATGCTTTGGATAACGCTAATGCCGGCGGTAAATCAATCATCAATCAAAATTTTCGTCAGAAAGTTTGATTTTCTCAAAAACGAAAAAAAAGAAATTTTTTTCAAATTATTTTTTAAATTTTCAAAAAAAAATTTTTTGGAAATTTTCAAAATTTTTGAAAAAATTTTTTTGGATTTTTTTTTGTTACTCAATCTTCAAAAAACTCAAAATTGAGTAAAAAGTAAAAAAAAATGAAATTATTGAATTTTAAAAAGATTAGGTCAAATTTAAGGAACAAAGTCTTGTTCCCTTAATTTTTTCAAAATTTCAATCAATCGGTCCGGGGAAACCGCTGAACCGATCGATCTAAAAATTTAGGGGGGTCTTTGGGGTACATTAGACTGTAAAATTTTTTTCTAACCTAAGCTTTTGCCCCAATATTGTCGAAGACACAGTCGATTTACCAAAAAAGGGGAAAATGGCATTTTTTTGCTCTTTTTTCACGTTACCGTTTCAGGTAGGACAAAATTTTTTTTTTAATCAACCATGACAGATTTTGTAGGAAATTTTCTGCAGAAAACGAAACCGCTCGTCAGCTCGCTAGGCGACCAGTAGTTTCAGAGATATCGGCAGTTGAGTGAAAAAAGGTCCTTTTGCATTCAAAATTCGATATCTCGAAGACAAATAGTCGTATCTGACTTCCGAAAAAAGCAAATTGAAGCTGAATGAAGAGGCTATGCGACCTATGCATTGGTTTAGCTCGAAAAATTTTTTTCATGTTTGTAGAGCAAAAAAAAATGTAAAAAATTTTGAAAATTTTTTTTTCGTGTTTTATCCAAGAATTGCATGGCTACCGGTGCTCAGAAAAATTTTTAACCAAAAAATTCTAAAACTAGAGTCTTCAAGCTTCAAAAGCTATGTTTTTTTATTTTCTGTACGACCATTTTTTACTAAAATACAGCCTGTTGAAAATTAGCAAAAAATTTAGAAAATTTTTTTGTTTCTTTAATTTTTGCGAGAAGTGTATATATACAAAGATATTGTGATTAATTCTGACATTATATATTATTTCCTGAGACTATTACATAGTTCTGTATATTATTTTATGTTCAAAATTATAATTTTAATCAATTTCGATTAATATTAATCAGCGATTAGACATTAGTGTTACCAGTAATTTGTATTTATCAAATAATAATAAAATTATAATTTTATTTATATATTAAAAGCATAATATCAAATGCTGTAATCAATCAAATACAGAATATTTAAAAAATAAGAGAATTTTTACTTTGTTCTAATAATAAACTAGTTTTACTCTTCATGTTAGCAATTTTTCCAATAAATTAAAGTCAATCAAATTTGATTGAAGTAGCCCTGAGAATCAATAATACTCAATTTTACGATCGTTTAACTTAGTTTACAAGTGTGAATATGCGAGGTTCAATACATCATTGAAATAAATACCGCAACTTAGGCCTATAGCAATATTTATCAATTCACACAAATATTACTATGCACTAGTTTTTTGCCTCAACCAAAAAATGACACTCTTCTATACATATTGTGGCGGCCTGGCGGCACGCCACAGCGCACGCGCGCACGGCGTCCGCGGCCGGGTCAGCGGCCCCGGCGACCGCGAGTAGTGCACGCGGCCGCCACTAGGCGAAAGCGCGGCGCCTCAAACTCGGAAGTAAAAATACAACATCTGGTTTACATAAGAAGGCTGACATGCCGTGGCTACTGATAAGGATCCCGAGACACCACGTGCGCTCTCACGTACACTCGGAAAGCACATTCCTCGCGCTCTACTGGAGAAGAAGCGGGCAGTCTTCCGAGAGCTGTTCGGTTATTTGGTAATGACAGCGACTATAGGAAGTCCTAACCTCCTTCGGGTGCCACCTAATCTTTCCACAACCAGCACGAACCCTCTTCCGAGAGTTCCGAGGCTGAGGCTGACGAGGAAGTCCTAACCACCTACAAGCACTTTCGAGCGGCGCCTAATCCTTCTACAACCAGAACGAACCAGCTTCCGGCTACCTCAAGATCCTATCGATTACACACTGACGCAATTATAATTGTACATACAAAAAGATCAAATATATCCAACACGTATTATTATTGTTAAAAGGGGGCCTTCTGATTAATCAAGTTCTAACCATACTTCTCCACATATATAAAAATATAAAGGTTAAAAAAGTTTTAAAAAGTTAATAAAAAATTAGTAGTTTAAGAGATATATTATAATTAGCTTTTTCGCCCGCGCTTCGCGAAAAAGCTCTTACTTCATGCACACACATATATAAGTACCGCTTCTGTTTGTCCGCGGTACTTATATAACACTGAAATGTCAGCCTAATCATTTCTATGTCCATCCATTTGCTTTTGGTATTCAAATTTTACATTTTTTGATCAAAAATACACGCCCGTGTGAGTAGTTCGCGGAAATACAAACTAACAAACATGTGTACTTATTGCATAATACAAAATTATTAGTGGTGCCGTTTACATCAGTACATCATGCCGTACTCAAGCGTGATCTTGTCCTATACATTTTTTTACCAAACTTTTTATAATGAAGATCATGTTTTGTAACCCTCTTTATAATAAAAATCCGGATTCAATGGATTCATATATAATAGGTTGTTTCGTTTAAGGACCTACATTTCTTAAAGTTACGCCATTTATTTATGAAACATCTTCCTGTATATGGAAATTCCTAACCCATGACTGCCATCTTCAAAAAATTTGGAATTAAATGATACCATTTGCAAGTGGTTCGGGCCGCAAATGACGGTGTAGGTCGGGGTCATACAGATAAACGCATACCCGCTACTAATCTATATAAAGGAAATTTTAGAAAACCCCTGTTTATGTAGAAAAAAACTTCTAATTTTATTCCCAAATTTAAAACAAAATGAGACCAATTGTATGAGGATCGGACATCAAATACTGAAAACTATTTGCGGACATACAGACATACAGACAACTAAACTCATATACATAAATTTTTGAAAAATTCTGTATATGTAAATAACACTTTTTTACATTGATTATTTATTTATTCATTTCCATATACAGGTTGTTTCATAAATGTTTGGCGTAACTTTAAGAAATGTAAGTCCTTAAATGAAACACCCTGTATAGGGAAACTCCAATCCCATGGCAGCCTTACTCGTTAAATTTTAAATAAAATGTGACCATTTGCAAGAGATTGGGGTACAAATGACGATGTTGTTTGCGGTTATACAGACAAACGCTTATCCGTTATTAATCAATATATAGATAATTTTTTAATAACCCTGTATTTTGAAAAACCAAACCCATAGCAGCAATCCTCGTAAAATTTGGAATAAAATAAAATTTTTTGCATTAGAATCGGACCACAAATGACGGAGTAGTTCGAGGAGTTATGGACATACATACATCGCGACTTATATATATAGATTTATTCTAATGTATTTTAATATAAAGTATATAAAAATATCTTGTAAACTATTGATTTTTTTATTAAATTTACTTAATTCTTTCAGTTTATTAATGATAGATATTGCTTTATTCTTACCTCCCACAATCCATACAAATATTCATTTAGAGAAACGTCATGCACTATAACATCAAATTCGACAGTCTTAATGGTTTCCAAAAGCTCTTTCGCCTCTTTACTTTTTATCATTGATTTACATGATTCAATACCCCACTCATACATAAAATAAGTCATGTAAAATGTGCTGTAGGTTTCCCACTCAGCTGGATTATATTCCTCTTTGTCAAAAGTGTTTATCAATTCTTCAAAAACCTAATAATAAAATATCCAGCAAAAACTTGATAATAAATACTTATTATCATACAAGAAAAGGCATTAAAAAATGTGATAAATTATTTCCAAAAACACATTGAGATAATACGACCAATGACAAAAATTATTGTACAAAACAATATTACAAAACAGAAAAGATATATTCAAATGTTTTATCTAACATGTGTTATAAATTAAAAATAAATAATTTATTTGCATAATGTCTTCAAATAATTTAATATACTTACAGTGTATGTCAAGTTTTGCGCGAGTTTACCCTCAACTTTAGGCTTATATATACTCGCTGCGTGTACATGGTGGCCCTTACGAAGTAGTTCTTTAATTAAAGCCATCGTCCAGACATGATGGCTTGGAGATGCGACAGGCTCTATTAGTAAAATCGACAATGGTTTCGATGCTGTCACAAAGCTCATTAACATATAACAAACAAAATAATACAATAAAATAAACCAGCGTAACATTGTTCCGTAAAACCTCTCGCAAGTTTTTCAAAAAGATCACAGAACTGAATGTATCAGTAACGTCTAGTATAGTCATTCTCTCTCTTCTTATTTCAAGGTGAACACCATTTATCAATGATATAGCTCTACGTCATAGCTTATCAGTACCATCACAACGATATTTTCTTGTCAACTCAAATTCATATTCAGAACACATTTAAAAAGATAACAACACGCAGTTTTCTTACTTTATCTTTGTCTAACGAATGATAAAGATAAAATAACGAAAAAAACGCTAACGCCTTTAAAAATACGTTCTGAATACGTGTTTGAGATGCACAATTAAAAAAAAACAGAGAAAAACTGTACAAATTATAGTATAGAGAATAATAAATTATTAATAATATATAGAATGTCCCAGACTTATCATATCTATTAAGACAAATGCTTGAAATCATTTTGGGTGATCTTAAAGATCTACCATTGATAGATATTGCGATAAGTTTGGAACACTCTGTATAAGTTAATCACAGCTCCTGTCATCGTTGTTGAATCAAATGAAATTATTCACATGCAGAATAATCATGCAATTGATCATTACATAACACATGAGATAATAGAATAATTATTGTCATACATGTATAAAAAATTTAATATTGTATTACATAATGTATGAAAATGTACAAATAAATAATAAAAAGAGTCGAATATGTAGATATTTTAAATATGAATAAGATTTCTTTATGTATAGATACAAATTAAGTCTGTTATATGTGATTACATTGAATAAGATGTAAGAATGTTTTCTCACAATGTACACAGTGTTTTAATATACGCAGTCAGTATAACAAATATCCTTTTTAAAAAAATTAAAACTACTAAAGTTCTATTTTATAAAATTAGAATGTATAAATATGCAATTTACAATTACATATGTTTTAAAAAGAAATAATATGTTTTCTTTACACTAACTGATTTATTTTATTTTGTGTATAAAAACACTTAAGATATAATTGTCAAAAAATTAATGTTTTAGAAGATATTTTATATACTTTGTACTTTATGGAAAAATATAAAATAAAACATTAAAAATCTTGTAAACTACAATTTTTTAATAACTCTATTTTAATATTTTTATATACAAACCCGATCAAAAATTTTTCATGTAAAAATATATAAAAATTTGTAGAATTATGTATCAAAAATGTCCATGCAAAATTTTATATTGTATATTTTTATATAAGTTTACATAATTTTATATACTTTTATATAATTCTGATATAATTCTACAAATTTATACATACTTTTACATGAAACATTTTTTATTGAGAAAGAATTATTCATATGTAATTATATATAATTAAATAGAATTATGTATAATTATATATAATTGTAAATAAGCAATTTTTTTCCCGGCAAAAATTTTTTTATACAAGAGTATGTATAAATCTATAAAATTATATCAAAATTATATAAAATTACATAAAAATATGTAAAATTAAATAAAAATATACAATGTAAAATTTTGCATGGACATTTTTGATACATAATTCTACAGATTTTTACATACTTTTACATAAAAATTTTTTGATCGGGAAATAATTAAAAATTACGTTATGATAAAAAAATTTATTTTAAAAACATTGCTTATATAAAATTTTGAAAAAGTAATTTTTTACAAAAAAAAAAACAATTTTATTATTTGTTCCCCTTTAAAACATAATTTTTATCTGAAATATTTTTCCGTATTTTCTATATTTTTTTATATATTTTACTATTAAAACAGGATACCTTATATATCATTAATCTCACCGTATCAAGTTAACTATTAGTTAACTGTTGTTAGCATAAAAATCTAAACTTTATTCTGGCTTCAAAGTCAAATTAAATGTCAATTTATAGTTGACTAACATAAAAATGACTCGACAAGTGCCGATTTTTAGTCAGTCAATAAGTCGATTTAAAGAAATTGACTTTACGGTAATTATAAATCGGCTTTTAATCAATTTTAGCCAATTTTAAGTAATTTAACTACCACGTCGTGTAGATCATTAATAATACTACGTTTGTTTGTATTTATTACTTTATTCACTTTATTGTATTTAAAATAGTTGCATGCAACTGTTAATTTTCAAAGACTTATGCTTGTTTCTTTTTACTTAATTTAGATATCATATATATATAATTAAAACAAAAATTGATTAGTATCTTTATAATAAAAAATATACTTAACAATATTATAATAATATTAAAAAATAAAAATGCATAAACGTCGATTAGATTTTGTTCCATCCAGTTCTGAGATCTATAAGAGGTGTTGCTAAACTTCCATTTGGATGACGAACAGAGTATTCGATGCTCCAAATAGCTAAATCTAACGGCGGTATTGGACGATCCCGAAATTCGCTGGATAATTGTTTCATGTTTCTCGTATAACTGCAATAAAATGGTTTACTATTAATAATATAACACAAACTTACACATTTTAACTGAAAAAAGCTATAGAAAATATAACAAAATATAGAAGATATAGCAAAATATAGAAAAAAAATTTTTTAATTAGTTATTTTAAAAATAATTGTTTTAACAAAAACCTTTAAAACCGACCATATACTATATTAGACATTATTTGAAATAATTATAAAATAAGAACTGTTAATTTTGTGTCTAAATAATAATTGTAATATTGAAACATAGAAATTGAAACAGAAATTGAGATATAATACCTTTCATTGTAAATTATTTCTTCAATTGCGTGTATTATAGTTTGCATGGACAAAGTTTTAATATCCAAATATATACCAACGCCTTTAGCTACTAACATTTGTGCATTGAATTTTTGATCCATAAAAAAAAGCATTACGATTGATGGTATACCTTTCCAAATGGCTTCCTGCGTGCTGAGAAGACCACCGTGTGTCCAAAGTGCTTTTACATTTTTATGAGCTAAACATACGAAGTTATAATAATATTTACCATATATTATACTAAATAAAAATAACAATTTTAATCAATACTATATAAATGTCATCCTTACAATTAAAAATGTCATTCAATTGATTTCAATTTTATCTTGCTCAATGCTATTTTTAAGATAATGGTACTACAGTGACATGTAAAATTGAAATTTTATAGACTTTCTATACCAAAAGAACTGTTTTACTATAATATCAAAAAATTTAGTTAGATAGAGATGTAAAAATAATTTTGTTAGATTAGCAAAATAGTTATAAAAGAAATTCAAATATGATGAGTAATGCTGCAAAAATTCCGGCATTAGCGATCACCTTAATTTTACATAATTATTTTAACAATTTAACAAAATTATTTTTATATCTGTACCAAGCTAAATCTTTAAATGTTTGGCAAAATTGTTTTTTTCCATCTAATAGTTAATAAAGAAGGAAAGTTTAAATTATAAACTTAATTATAAAAATGTTTTATATTAAGATTAAGAATATAAATAAAATAATTAATTAAATAAGCACAAGAAAATATATATTATTTCTGGTATTTCTTTATATTTTTCTAATAAATCAAAAGACGTACATAAAACTTCATTTTGTGGTATCCATTTCCCAATCATTAAATTGGTCGGTATTTGAAACGGCACTTTAATATCTAATTTCCATAGTACTCGTTGCTTCAATTTTGCCAAAGCCAATATAACAACCTTAATCTTGTCTAGCCCGATAAATTTCCATTTTACATTTGTTCCTAACAATATTATGATTCTTTGCTTCATCAAGAAACACGCGTATATTCTATGAAATAATGTAAAACATTTTGATACATATTATGTAAAAAAATATATTTTATTGACAAAAATTGAATAATCATTATAACCAACTCTAAATAACTGATACATTTTCAAAAGGATTATATTTAAGCAGAAAGTAATTAAATGAAAATTATACAAACTTTTTTAAGTTTTTATAAATTATTGTTAAAAATTAAGTATTATTGTATAAAGAAATGTTTTCGTACTTCTAAACTTAATAATATATTATTATATGTATACTTACAGTGTATGTCAAGTTCTGCGCGAGTTTACCTTCGACATTGATATCATGATCAATGCTCACTTCGTGTATATGATGACCTTTACGAAACAGTCCTTTAATCAAATTTACCGTCCAGATATGATGACTAGTTGATACTAAAGGCTCTATTAGTAAAATCGATAATGGTTTCGACATTGTCACAAAACCGATTAATAAACAACAAACAAGATAAAACATCAAAGTGAGAAAATTCGACATTGTTGTAACAAATAAACAAGAATCTTCTGTCCTTTCACTCACGTCCCAAGAGACCGAATGTTTTACACAGTTTGTCTCACATCCGTTCACAATCAGTTCTTATATTTGAAACCGTAGTCTTAAGTAACTTTTATGTTTTTATAACCAATCACAGGCCAGTATTCATTCTTATTTTAAAACGTTGCGCATGTCGAGGCATGGCAACGCGAACAAACCACCAGAGTTGCAGCAACGGTCGTAAGAAAGAAATTAACCAATTAATATAACAGTTAAAAACAACGCAATGAACTGTAAAGCTTATTTTGTTGAATTTTATAAGCTCCCCGGAAGCTCTAAAATATAAATTTCCTGGGAGCTTGTTTTGTCGAATTTTATAAACACCTCGAAAGCTCAAAAATATGAACTCCCTGAGAGCAAATTCTGTAAGTTCCTTGGGAGCTCAGCAATATTAACTCCTTGGGAGTTTGTTTTGTCAAATTTTGTAAGCTCTTCGGAAGCCTCGCAAAATGAACTCCCTGGGAGCTTATTTTGTTGAATTTTATTAGCTTTCCGGAAGCTCAAAAATATGAACTTTCTGAGAGCTTGTTTTGTGGAATTTTGTAAGCTCCTCGGGAGCTCAGCAAAATGAACATCCTGGGAGCTTGTTTTGTCGAATTTTGTTAGCTCCAACGAGAGCTCGGCAAAATAAACTCCCTGGGAGCTTGTTTTGTCGAATTTTGTTAGCTCCAACGAGAGCTCAGCAAAATAAACTCCCTGGGAGCTTAATCGGAGCTTTGTGCTGTGTGGGTAAATAAAGACAAACATATATTTATTTAATAGGTAAGTTTACCAAGAAGTTGGAACAACCAACCCTTAGACCCTCTTTGTCGGATCGCGACGCTAGCGCTCACACTCGTTCCGGATATATTATAGTTCCTGTGTAAGGGCCTAAACACAATTCCAGGCAACAGGCAATAAGAACAGAAATAATGAAAGAGAGAAAGAGAGAAAGGATCTTCTTCTCTCTTTCTCTCTTACTGTATTTGTTACGTATTGTTTACGTAACTGTTAAAACTTACATAAATCTTTTTCATAGAGACAGTACACAAGCAATTGAAATTATTATAAATTGCATGGATAAATTTTAAGTTAATGTTATTATCCAAATTTAATCATATCTAATAAAATTTTAAAATATAGAAGTAACAATTATTAATTGTGCAAAAAGAATTATAATTTTGTAGAAATATGATATACAGGGTAAATTTTAATGGCTGTTCCAACTTTTTACCATGAGAGATGGGATTACCGACTGCAATCTTATAAGAATGCAGTCGGTAATCCCATCTCTCATGGTAAAAAGTTGGGACAGCCATTAAATATATATTGAAAATTTTTGACGGTTTTTAATATCTTTCGTTGGTACAATATCAATATAAAATAAAAAATAAAGAAATGTAATTTTCACAATACTAATTATTAACAAAGTCAACGGTGTAATTTGAAAGTCGCCAGTGATGATTTGCAATAAATGAGACTAATTTCTTCTTCAAGTTGACACAATAACTGGCAAATTTTTATTAGATAATTACAAATACGACGTTTCGGCCTTTGCTTTGGGCCCTTATCAAGTACAATCACACATAAATTTGTGACTTGTGTCAGCGAATTAAGATTGTAGCTGTGAATTGTAAAAACGAGTGATGTATAAAAACTTTTTTTTGTACCGCATCTTAATTAAATTAAACATATACTAATAAAAAAAGACGACCAAAAAACTTACTTGTGTTTGCATTAAACATTCGTGTCAATTAATAAAATACAGTTAGTGAAATCCTTGCGTGTGTATATTATAGAGATAATTACATGAATATTAAAATTGGTAATATAAGTCTTTACTGGTGAGCAGTAACCGTCAGACTGAATTGGTATACAAAAACAAAAATATCGAGGCGCAAGCAAAGGCAAACATTCATGTATGTCTAATGACTCTGTTGTAAATTGGATTAAGGTTTTCAGTGTCTTTCTGCAAATTTAAAGTATTGGTCGTCTTTTTTATGAGAAACATTTCTGCGATTTCTCTTTTCCGAGTATGTTTTTCGTTATGTAGTAATGTAGGTGTCGACCAATTAAAGTCATGATCTTTGGAACATCGATGTAGGCTTACAACGGACTGACTACTTTCATGTTTTTTAATGTTGTTCATATGTTCATTAATGCGTTTTCCTAAATGACGTTTAGTTTGTCTGATATACAACGCCGAACAATCTTTACAATTAATGCGATACGTTTGTTTTCTTTAAATGTTCAATTCTATCTTTTCCGCGTCTATTTATTTCGTTAAGTTTTTTTGGAACTGTATATACAGTATTTAAACCTAACTTATTTAAAAAGTGGCTGATACTGTCACTGTTTCCCTTGACATATGGTAGTATTATGCATTTTTTGAAGTCAAATTTTGTTCTCGAAACGTTAGGCAACTCTTTCTCCCGCTGTTTTAAAAATTTTTTAACATGACGGTCTATTAAGTCCAAGGGGAAGCAATTGTTTAATAGGATCTCTTTGACTTTTTTAATGTTCGCTTCATGAAATCTATCGTCGGACAACAATATCGCGTGATCGACTAAACTGATAATAGTATTAATTTTGTACTTTGCAGGATGACTGGAATAGAAATTTACATAAGTCCGGAGAATGTCGGTTTATTAAACCAATTTGTGAGTAATTTATTATTATCTTTTATAATAGTCATATTTAAAAAAACAAATTGAACCAGATGATTCTCGTTCACATGTAAATTTTAGTCTCGGGTGGTAGTTATTAAAGATGTCAAGAACTTGGTTTATGACAGTAAAAATATCATCCACATATCTGACATACATTGACACATCTGGTCGACATCTACATTACTAGATAACGAAAAATATACTCGAAAAAGAGAAATTGCAGAAATGTTTCTCATAAAAAAGACGACCAATACTTTAAATTTGCAAAAAGACACTGAAAACCTTAATCCAATTTACAACAGAGTCATTAGACATACATGAATTTGCCTTTGCTTACGCTTCGATATTTTTGTTTTTGTATACCAATTCAGTCTGACGGTTACTGCTCACCAGTAAAGACTTATATTACCAATTTTAATATTCATGTAATTATCTCTATAATATACACACGCAAGGATTTCACTAACTGTATTTTATTAATTGACACGAATGTTTAATGCAAAGACAAGTAAGTTTTTTGGTCGTCTTTTTTTATTAGTATATGTTTAATTTAATTAAGATGCGGTACAAAAAAAAAGTTTTTATACATTACTCGTTTTTACAATTCACAGCTACAATCATGATTCGCTGACACGAGTCACAAATTTATGTGTGATTGTACTTGATAAGGGCCCAAAGCAAGAGCCGAAACGTCGTATTTGTAATTATCTAATAAAATTTGCCAGTTGTATCAACTTGAAGAAAAAATTAGACTAATATTTATTAAGTATTTAATAAAATCTGAATTTTCTGTGATTCACAGTTCATATAACACATAAAACATAATTAACATAAATTATATTATATAATGCAGATTATTTATATCTTACGTTACGTATAAACACTTAATCCTGATTTTTATTAATATATAATAACTGTATCTTCTTATGTATCTAATATGTGTGCTATGTATAATCTATGTGTGCTAATTTTAAATAAAAAATTTTAGTTAAAAATTTTATTAAATTTTTTTCTAATTTTTAGGACTAGTAATCTATGTTGGTCATGTTGGTCATATGTTGTTCAGAAACAAAAGTCATAACCAAATTTTATTCCGAACTTTTATTCCAAATTTTATTCCAATATGCGTGAAACTTTTGCTTGCAACAGTAAGTAAACATAAAAGCTAAACAATTATTTTTTTACAAAACAATTATAATTAATTATTTACATTTCTAGAAACTATTTTACAAGTGTTTAGCATTTTTGAATATTAGATTTTAATTTCATTTACATTTCTTTCGCTAGAAAAGTTGGTAAGAAAGTAATTACAAAATATTTACAGTAAAAAAAGAAAAACAAAAATATACCGTCGCTTGTATTTTAAATCATATGTACATTAATGCATATTAATATCAATTACCTTTTTTATAGTCAGTGTATTTTTTTTTTGTAATTTTTTTAAGATTGCTTTTTTCACTTATTTTTTATTTTTATAGCCAATGTAGTTTTTATTCTTTGTAGTTTCTTCAAGATTGCTTTTTCACTTGTTTTTTATTTACCAAATTATTTAAAACGATAAATAGAATATTTGCGAAGAATTTCTTTCAGTTATTTTTGTTTTTTCTAATGTAGTCTTGCATTTTTCAAATGGATAGTAAATTCTTGAAAAAAAAAATGCTTCGAGTTTAATATTTTCACAAAACAAGATCTAAACAGAAATATACAAAATTATAGTATACATAAAAGAATCGCTCAATTTCCTACTCCCTTTTATAAATTCCGAGCAAAAATTCCGAATGCAACTTCATCCGGATAATGTTTCCTTTATAAGGTATACAAATATGTGCCGAGCGCATTCGGGTCCGACTCAGGAATAATGAGAACACGTTAGCCAGGTGGGAGCCGTGGGCCTCTGAATTAGACCTTGGCCCTCCCACATCTACTTATAACCCTCGTGAGACCCCAAGATCCTCCGTTAGCTGCGGCACGCGTATAATTGGGCCCGAACTCGTTCAATCTGATTATTTCAATCTTGCGGTCTTAATGGGGCCCGCAGGGCGCCAAAACAATTTAGATAAGACTCGTTAAAGTGCGCGTAACAGATGCCGTGCGTTCTCAAAGCGGCAGCGATCGCGACCTTTAGGGCCGATCGACTGTTTACATCATTTTGGTTTTCGTAATTAAGCAAAGTTATGATAACACGTTGATAAAATAAAAACCAAAAATAACGAATTGAACCAACACCATTCTTATAAATGTGGGTAAGAATATTATTATATAATTTTAAATGATCTTTGCATCCAGGTAGTAAGAGTAGACATGTACAACTGTACCGTGAATAATGTTTGACAATTAGTGAATTAAATGAAGATGCTCTCTATTTTTTGCTACATTTGTGTTCTACAAAATGCAAGAATTAAATAATTTTGTAGAATACGAATGTAGAGAAAAATAGAGAGCGTCTTCATTTAATTCACGATGCATGAAGAATTATTAAACTATTATTTGCATACAGTTGTACTTTATACTTGAGCTACCTGGGTTCATGTTATAAGATAAACATTGTTTACTTTGTAAACTGTTTTTCTAAGATAAAATCAAAAACTAAAATTACACTGGTAAATTACATTTGTTAAAATTGTAAAAGAATTTATTAAACATATCGAACAGACTACATTGAAAAATGAGTTATATTTATTATTACAATTGCATAGTAAAATAACTATAGTCAGTAATAACATTTTTATAGTAATTATTACTATAATACTAGTAACAATAACTACATCGTATATTTTACATTTTTTAAAGCTGTGTAATTTATAGTACAATTTTTTTCAATAATTATTATTATTAAAATTATTGTAATAGTTATTATGAAAATAACATTTCTGATTATAATTATTTTACTATGTAATTATTATATTCGTAAATATCATAGATTTTTCTACATCAGCGTGCAATTTTCTCTTCTTTTACTGATTAAAACAATTAAAAAAAACAAATTAAATCAATTGATTTATGGAAACATCAATAATTATTTTATCAAAAATTAAAAATATCAAAGAAAACCATTGTTCGGTGCACTGATGTGCTTCATCAAGCAAAATAGTCATTACTCTTAGATTCTTATCTGCTGGAGGGACAAAGGCTAACATGACCACGCCGACAGAAATTATGTTTTTAAGTTACCGGTGCAAACCCGTCATCGATCGCGGAAATTCCTCGGCAAATACCTACTCTTTCATTTCGAGCAGTAGCCGGTCCGCCGAAGACGAACAATGTTTAATGGGAGTTAAGAGAGAAAGCGAGAGAAGCAAGAGAGAGGGCGAGAACCCTCCCCCCCAAAAAGGAAGGCAGAAATGAGAAGAAATAAGTGGCAGGTGCTCGTGGTAAGCACGGCATACCATGCGGCGGCCTACCACCCGGAACTTCGTCGGCTGAGATGCTTGCCACCCGCGTGCTTTCGGCCTTCACGAAACACCTTTTTCTCGGGGTTTCCTGTTACGATGACATAGAGATTCCATCGTTGAATCATCTAAATTCGAACGCACCAAAAAAAAAAAGAAACGAGAGAAAGAAGAGCTCCGCTATTGGATCTACGATCCATGCTTTTAAATTCCATGCTTTGGCGTATCCTGGGATTTTAAAAGTTGTTTCATTGTTGGGATATAATACCGATTTCGAATAAAAATTTATTTAAGAAAAAATTTTTACCATGATATTAATAAAGACAAACCAATTTTGAAAATACGCTCAATTTTGGATATAACGTAGACTGAAATATATATATATTTAAGATAAATATGAAGTTCCTTGCTTTAAATTCAAGTGTGTAAAAGATACTTCATTTACAAGTGTGATTTAGTTTTTTATGTTACAGAATATCACATTAAACTATACATGTTTAAATGTATAAATTTATTTTTTATACAATGTGTTCTTACAATCTAAGGAAAAAAAATCAAAATATCAATCGACATCATATAAATTAAATTTACATTATTTTTGTCGTGATTCAAATTTTGATTCTCAAGTAGAACAAAAGAATTATGACAACATCAAAACAGTATTAAAATGGCTTTAAAACGTTTATTTTAAGTCACTTTTTAATCAGTCGAAACGTATTTTAATGTCGTTTTAATTTTACCGTAATTGATTATGCTGCTTAGATTTTATTATCAGACAACTTAAACTTCCGCAGACAAAGCATAAGTTAATATTGATCTGACAATGTTTTTTCTTATTTTGTTGATTCTAATTCAAATTCATACATGTATAAATTTAAAAAAATTAATAAAAAGAGAATATGTAAAAACACAATTGATTAAGGACAAGCCTTAGTTGATTAATTGATAATCAATAATATAATAATAATAATACGAAGTTGCTTTCTCTTTCAAATATTGTAAAAAATTTTGTCGTAAAAATATGACTTCTTTTCCTTGTATCTTTTTGATTTTTAAAGTGTTCTAGACTGCCTGCTAATCATTATAAAAATGTAGAATAGGTTGAATAGTTTAAAAATTGGATAAAACTAATTAAAAATTAAATAATAAATTTAAAAAATTAATTTTTAACGTATTGTTAGTGTTAGTTAATTTTTAATAAATTAATTTTTTTTTATTTATTTGATTAATTTTTATTATTAGTTATTAGTTATTTTATAGTTATATGATTTGTTATTGTTAAAAAACCATTTTTTTAACTTATAAACTTTTTTTCCTAATTAAAATATTTACCTAAGAATGAAATTTTTACCTGGATCAAAAAGCATCCAAATTTTATACAATTTGACATTATTTAATATTTTTTTACTTTGCTGTTCTCTTTAAATTATATAAATTATAAACTTTTTGCTTAGATTTGCAGTGTGTTATTAACTTCATTAGAAATTCTGAGATAACACATAAATTTATAATTATATTTATTTCTTATTACGTACATTACTTATAAAAGTTTAACAATGTCGCATGTTTAAAGCCTAATTTCAAGGTTTTTACATATACAATTGCTCATTAACGTTGTTTCACTGTTTACTATTATTCACAGCATTATGCACAATGTCTTCTGCTTAATTTAGAAGATAATGACGATACAATTATGCGACGGAAATGATGGCGATGTAAAGAGACAAAGGCATTGCAATTAGTGACTGTCGCTTAAGCGCAAAAGCCAATCGGATAATTAAGCTCTTTCGTTAATTCATGAATCTGCAACGTAATTGAATGATTCTGCAACAGATACCTTTTGTAGTTTTATAATAATACGACCTTGTATCTTAATCAATAATAATTAACATGTATGAGGATAAATAAACTTGTAAATAACGCATATTGTTAAAACAATATCACATGATGGGAATACCACGAAAAAAGTAAACAATAGTCTTCATGGGATAATGTAAATTATTTTTTTAGTCATAAGTAACATGTCAAAAATTTTCCCAGATTACACGGTTTGTTGAGTTGATTAGCAGCGAGATACGGATATCACGATAAATTGATCGGAGTCACAAAAATTTTGCTTACGTATGTGCAAGTTCGAACATGAAAATACAAGTCTCCAATGTTGCGACAAACTTTCATTGTGTTAGTCAACCAGAGGAACCAACGAAGAATAAAAATTCCAAGGGGACTGTGCGTTCAGTATTCAAACGCATTGTCGTCCTTTGGCAGTCAGCTCCCAGAGAGAGAAAAAAAAAGGACCGGCTAGGACGTTCGCCCTAGTAGCAAGCCTGTAACCTGTTACTGTGCGCGCGACCGTTATATGAATTTTCTCCTGCCTTTTCTTAAGAATTCCACTGCTCCGCATAAAGCACTTCGTAGTCTCGTCGGGTTTCGCCGAGAAGGCAAGAAAAATTCCATTGTCGGGACTGCGAATAAACTGAGGACGCAGTTTGTTGCCAAGCGCAACACGACAAAGATATCGCGATTGCATTTACGACCATTAACATTCCCGTAACAAATTGTTTTGTGTTTTATTTTTCCTTCATCACGAAAACACAAGGAGCCCATCTTTGATAAACATCGGATTTGAATTTAAATTTTGGTAACCATGGTATGTAATTCCCCGTTGAATACTAACGATCCGCGTTTCCTAAAATCTTTTTCCGGGAATTACTACCGAAAGTCTTTTTCCGGCGGAGATGTTAATCTAGAAATGACAGACTCCTCCGGAGACAACGTTCCCGATGAACTTGTTACTTTCCTTCTTTGAAAATGAGATAGGGTATTCAACTGTGCAGAGCTACCTCCGACCAGCGACAAGTTTCGTGTCTGCATCGATCTTAATCTTAATACGATCTTCTGTAAGCCACAAAACGACATTTAAATCGACATCATGTGTCGAGTTTCTGGGAGAAGAACAGATCTGATTAAAAAGAAATAGTATTCAATAGATATCACAATTATAACTGCCGTATAACATAAATGTAAGGCGTGTATATTTACATATATCCTGTATCGGTGATTGCTTGATATTACTTGTTTTACGATTATCATTACTGTACGACAGGATTATGAAAGAAACGTGGTTTGACGATATTCAATGGGTTACGGAAGGATACTCTTTATGGATTCCAATCTCGTTGTTCGTTCACGGCACAAGGCACATCAAAAGGGTTGAGGGAACGAGAATGGGGACTGGGATCAGAATGGAAATGGAATCCGAAGTCCCCTCTTTTTCTTCCTCCCCCCCCCCCCCTCCCGCCGTACCTGTACGTCCGGTACGTTCATTCACTGATCTGTCCATTCATTCTCGGCATCTCTACACCCAACATTGTTGCGTCTAAACACGTACCCATTCAAGCCATTCAAAGCAGCCCTCTATCAAGATATTATAATAAGATAATTTTTGTACGTACACCTAAAATGTACCTAAAAACATTTTTCAGTATTTTCTAAAAATATATGTAAAGAAACAATAAGAATTTAATCTGGATTCGTATGTATCACACATGCCTGCACTTTATTATATTGTGTAGCTAACAATTACTTTATAAAAATTCATATACAGCTGGACTGTCGACAGATACAATATTTCTATGAAAAATATATTTCTCAAAAACGTTCGCGCATCAGTAAACCTTATTTTAAGTGGATAATCTTGTTTTCCAAATCATTTCACGAACAATATAACGCTTGTGGCAATCTGTGTTTAGAGAGAGAGAGAGAGAGAGAGAGAGAGAGAGAGAGAGAGAGAGAGAGAGAGAGAACTATAAATTAAAAATAAACATAGTTTTTATTTCATTGAAAATTAAAAGAAGCTTATTAATGCATTTATTTTTATATAATCAATTTTAATAATGTTCGTTTTTTGCGCACTTTTCTCCAAAAATCAGGATATCGATCTTAACACTTTTTTCAAATTATAAATGATGTCATATGACAATAGTTAAGGCGTAAAAAATTAAAATATTAAATAGAAATATTAAATATGAGCAAACAATATTGCTTATACAACTGCTTAAACAATAATAATTTTAATCAATTTAATTAGAAAATAATGAGAATTATGGGTTGAGCATTATAATCTTGTATGAATGTGCAAAATTCTTGAAACAAAACTGATTATAGATTGCGATTGCGAATTGTGGTGTACATTATTCATTATAATTATCTGCATGTAATTTCCATGATCATCTCATGCTTCACTGAATCCGACGAATATGCCGCACATAATTAGACAGAAGATTTTTTTTCTTTGAAAATAATATGAATAAAAGTTATTCATTTTTTGTGTGTTAAATTGTATTTTAATTTAAAATGTATGTGTACTATTTATATTTGTTATTATTTTCGATTAAAACTATGAAAAATTTGTATGTATTTCTTCATATCATTAACCGCATATTTGAATTATATTAATGAAAGAAAAAACTCTAAATTAAACAAAAAGCTCTCTTTTTTAACTAAATAATTATGTTAACTAAATAAGTGTAGTATCATTATCATAATATTCTTACTGATCAATAAAAAGGAATTATTTGATCAATCAGAAATTCTGCATATTTAACAGAAAAAGTTGTTCGATCAATAAGAAATTCTAACATATTTAATAAGTAAAAAATTAGTAGTAATTATCTGGTAATTGTTACAAAATTTCTGATTTGTCGGTTGAACAGACATACTAATTGAATGTATCAAATTTCTTATTACTACTACAACTTTTTTCAGTGTGCCTGTTCTGTATAATTAAATAAATTTTGCACTGTAATAAAACTTTACATAAATTATTTTGAATACTTAACTGTTAAAGCCCAAATTTTTCTATTCAAAAGATTTTAATACAATGAGCATCAGATCGATTATTGGGGTCGCTGATTACAATTCCAAATCAGAATTTTAAAATTCAAGATAATCAATCCAATATATAAGTAGATCAAATTTTTGAAAAAATAGGCCGCTACATTGAATTTTAAAAATCCGATAACAAATTCGTAATCAACGACCCCTTTCATACAAATCGGAATTTAAAAAAAAACCCAGACAGCACATGTAGATTATGAGAACGATAATAGGATATTGCGAAAGTATATTGCAATATTCGTATAATATTAGAGATACGTCTGTGATATGGCGAGTATATACTCATAACGTACTATGTCCGCGTTGCCTTATCCCATAGAATTTCGCTGGCAGTTTATGAGAATATACCGAATATATCTTAAGAATGTTATACGTATGTCTAAAGTATATCTTCAGTATATTCACAATATGTCTACAGTATGTTCACATTATATGGGCTCATGCATAATGAGAGGAATAAGGAACAAGGAATTAAACATACAGAATTAGCAAGAAGAAATAAGAAGAGGAATTAATCATTTCGCACATCAGAAAGCTATCGCAAAAAATGAAGCGTAATATCTGTTGAATACGCTGGGGTGCTTTGGGAAATTATGCTCAGATAATTGTAGGTTATAACCTAAATAATATATGTATATATACAATATATATATATTATTATAGTTTACGTTACTATATTATATCTTATGTACATACCAGAGTTATCTGGGCGTAATTCCTGAGAAAACCACGTTGTCCGTGAGTTCGTGTTCGCACGTTCACACCCTACACTTCACCACGTGTCTGCATCACACGGCAGACAAAAATGCGTAACGTTACAGATCATAGATAGCGTTGACATGATTCACTTTCGATATTACGCGGATATTTTGGAAATATGTGATAGATATACATGAGATATATCATAGGATATTTTACGGATGTTTTGAGTATATTAGATATAATCTCAGTATATTCAGTAGGAGTTGCGAAGTTCAGTCGCTATATTCTAAGTTTATCTTGAGGATATATCAAAATGACATTCTACTGAGACGTTATATGAATGTTTTACGTATATTCGGTATGATCACAGTACATTACGTATGAGAGTATAATATTCGTACGATATCTGGTGCTGTCTGGGAATTGGTCTGCCATATTGACCCGATCATCATAAATTTTAAGAATCTGATATCGAATTCACAATCAGCGATTCTAAAAGTCCTCAGATTATTAATCTTTGAATAAAAGTTGTTTTTCTTTCTTCTTGTCATCAATTCGAAAATCTGAAAAAACGCTATTTTTTGCTAAATTATTAGCATATGCAATTAATTAATTTTTAAATAATTATGTTATTTTAAAACCTTTTAAGGTCGTATTATTTTAAAAAATGAAAAAGATCTATGAAATCCGTCGGTACTTGAACATAAGGCTTATGCTAGCGCTACACTATGCGCGTATTCGCGATTCGTACGATTCGTAATTCGTAAGTCGCGATTTATCTAACGTTCATAAATAGTGTAGTGAGAAAATTCGTTGATTCATCATGCGCGATTCGTCATTCGCACTGATTCATTGGTCGAGTGGTCAGATAAATCGCGAATTATGAATTACGAATCGCGAATACGCGCATAGTGTGGCGCTAGCATTACAAAGCTAAAGAAATATGTAGGTAGGTCTCTGGGCGACCCACTGTGCAAAGGATCAAAGTGTTACATAATTTTAAAAAATTAATATTTTTGTTATTATTTCTTAATATATTTCTGCTTCTTACAGAAATAATTTAGGAATCAGATACAAAAAAATCATCGCCAAATTTGTTATATTATTTTTAAACGCAATATAGAGAAGTCTGCAAACTGTTTCTCATAAGTTTTTCATTATCTTTTGGAAAATCTGCGTAATACATTTTTATATCGAAGGTTCCTGATGAATCACCCCACAAATCAGCCGTTCGGCGAAAAACGTGTTTTTCCAGTTTCCTTCGGTATTATGCGCAAAAAAGAATCTCGTTTTCAATAGGAAAAAAAGGAAGAAAAGCGAAGAGAATAGAGATAGAATTTAGAGAAAGAGACGTGTCCCGGAGCGAAATTTTTCGACGGCCCGACGACACGTTCGGCTCTAATTCAAACGTAATTGATGCGTCGACCGCACGCGCGCTCGACGCGCCCGGTGGGGTTAAGGAGGGAGACGGCGGCGCCGGCCGGCGCGGCGGCGGAAAAAAAAGCCGAGAATGGGACGGAGGGTGGGGAGTGGGAGGGGGGGGGGGAAAGAGTGAGTGGGGGGACTTACGGACGCGCACCTATGCCGACGCGGAACTCGGAAGAGCGTCGCTCTCCGGTGGCATTCGTCTGCGAGCCGCTGCGTCGCGCGGTCGCGTACGCTCTACCCGTCCGGATTTTCAATCGCACGACGAGAGTGGATTGCCAGCCGGTTTTCCGGATACGTGCCGTCCGCACTCGACCCTCCCGGCCCTCCCTCCCCCTCCCTCTCCGCGAAAGGGCACGGTCGTCCGCACGCATGAGCCGAGAGACGGCGGCGGTCCTCTTATCTCACCGTCACGTGCCGGCGATAGGAGCCGAAAGGAGAAGAAGGCGAAGTTTTCTCTCGCTCCCTCCGGCCGCTGTCTTCCCGGGGCGGCGGAAGAGACAGTCGTCCTCGTCGTGGTCGTCGTCATCGTGCCGTTATCGAGGGTAGCCGGCGTGACGTTGGCGGGCGCGGAACGGTATCCACTCGCCTCCGACACGGTGTGTGAAATTAGCGCGGAAAGTGCCCCTCTGCACGCTCCGTTTCGTCTCACCAGGACGGAAGGAGGAGAAACACGGGAAGCGGAACAGAGAGACTCGCGAGTACAAACGGCGAGTACAGCGAGCTCCTCGTGGAAACTCGAGGACCTTCTCTCGCCCCTGCGAGTGTCCCTCGCGACTCCCGAGTGTGGTGGCCCTCCGTCTCTGTGGAGGAATAGGGAGTGCGGGGGTTGATAAGTGTGCCGTGACAGCTGCGGAAACAAACTCCGTGAAGAATGGAGCCGACGAGGATCCTGCTGCTGATCGTCCTCCTGGGCGCCGCCAGCTGTCAGAGTGAGTATAACTTTTCAATCTTCGCGTATACATAATCCGCCCGTAACGTACCGGCCTGCTCTGCCCGGGTCCGCCACGTGCCCGCCGTCGAGCGAGCGAGTGTTACGCGCGCCTCCCCCTCCCCGACGGATCGCCGTAATTCACGCGGAGGAGGCTCGCGCGTTCCAACGATGGGGCGGGGGAGGGGGCACCCGGATCGATTAAAGCTCGTGCTTTCCCCGCGATTTACGTGATGAATGAAATCGACCGGGTGTTTGTTTGATTCTACCGTGAAATTAAACGAGGGATATTCTCGGTGCAGCTGCAATCTGCAATGCGGCGATCGCGCACACGGAAGGAAAGTTAGTAGCAAATCAGCAATCATTCAGACGTATGTTAACATGAGAACGTAAACATTTTGGTAATCTTAAATTTCAACAAAATATGCTAAATTTTCATTTCAGATTTTCATCACAAAATTTTAATTCTTGATTTGTAAAGATGGTTGCTGTTTTATCTCTTTGACCCCATGAAAATTATTATTGAATGTAGAGAAATATATTTTTCTTCGTTAAATCATATATGTACAAATTTCTTTATGATATGTATTTAAGATTATCAAATTCTTTAAGGATTTTACATTCTTGCTTATATATATGAGAGAATAATTGTTGATTTAATACTAATTCTTTTTCTATGCATATATTTTGGATATTTCTATGTTTTAATTTAATTCTGTTATTTCTAATTTTATTTAAAAAAAAATGTATGCTTTTTTCTAAAAAAATACACGTTAACTAATCTTGTGATATTTTTGTTCTTTTTTAAATAAATTGTATGGGCTTGACATTTCTAAGCAATAGATGAATTTAAAAGATTAAAACGAATAACTAAGAATGTCAATAAATTAAAAAAGTAAGTTTATTGAAATACAATTTTTCACTAAACGTTTCGAGTATACTTTAATAATCTTCAGTCGTACCATAATAATAATAAATTCAAAACTGTCGATTCGGTTAGCTCCATATAATTTTAAATTTCACACGTTAAATAGAAAAACAATAACAAATGTATCTGTAGGTTAAACAGTCATAAACAGTATTTGTACATAAAATTGTCAATTGAATAAGGTAATAATACTGAACGCAGTATGTAAATTAATTTCAAGGATGTTTATATCAGGTGTTTAAGCGTACTGTGGTAATCTATAGATCGTGTTGAAATTCAAGATGTATTTTATTTAATTCCATGTAAAGTATAAAACATAGATTACATAAAGTAACAGAAAAAATAGACGCTTATATACAAGCATCGAGAGAGAGAGAGAGAGAGAGAGAGAGAGAGAGAGAGAGAGAGAGAGAGAGAGAGAGAGAAAGAGAGCACAAATATACATCTGAGTCTGCATCAATCAATAAACATAAAAACAGCTTATTATAATTACAGTTTTGAGTAAAGAATGATATTTTAATCAAATTATTAAATTAGAATATTAGAATAAAACAATACATTAATTTGCAATTCATTATTTTTAAAGTCTTGCTATTTTAAGCTTATTTTTAAACAATTATTTTTACTGATAATGTTTAGTAACTCTACATCAAACTGCATATTTTGTAAAAAAAATTACTAGAAATGTATCAGATTTCTCTCCTGAAATCTGACGCTTTCAAATCTAAGTGGATTTAACTGTTTCACGTTACCAACAAACACTAATTGACATTTCGGCAATGAGCAAAAATCTGACTGCGCAGATTACACCCCTTTTTACACAGTTTTATGGTAATAATTGTGATCAGAATTGGAGTAATCTATCATTCAATCTGCAAGCACTATTTAGTATTTTTATGTCGCCCATGCCCTCCATGCAATTTACGCTTCGAGAAATATGGTCGTAGCGTAACATTAGTAGTCGCGCCAATATATATACTGCCGACATCTCTCCGCGGGCTATCCATCGATCGACGTTAATCACGGCAATTATATCGAGGGACGCAGGATGCGTATGGAAGCACCGGCATCGTAATTTGTGCGGTAATGACACATTTCACTTGCGACGCGGTTCAGTGAGTCTTTTGTGAGGTATCGCGGGGAGGGAGCAGGTAGATCCTTTGGTTTCGGTTTCGAGATACGAGCCTCCTCAGAAGCTACTTTCAACTTGGTTAAATGAATAAATCCTTCATTTCGCATCGCAGCATCGTGACTATAGAGTCTCATTCGATTTCCGTCTGCAGGCTTTCTATTTCGGGAAGTTGATTGGTTGACTTCCGAGAGATTGATATGAAGACTGACATAAACGCCCGCTTTTTCCATCGACCAAACACATTTATTGTGGATATGCTCGCGACGACATCGTCGCGTTCCTGTTGATTCTTTTCATTTCGTGTATTGCGAAATGCGCATTTCCAAGATCGAGCACGCGATCACATCGAGTACATCGCGAATTTAATATCACTGATACACAACTGATGATTGTCTGTGTAAAAAGAGCCATATTGCGATAGCATGCATCAATATACTTTATTAGAAATGATTTTAAACTCGAATAAATTCGAATAAATTTGCATCAAATTCTCTTTTTGTCACCTTGTAACAAACTAAACGTAATTAATTTATATTCTGAAAACTCATCAGAGCTGCAGAACGCGTAATCTACGTATTTTTTTTTCTTTTCGGAAGGAAGCACTTTTAGCGGCTATTTATTTGACGATTGTTGTTTATGATAATGTAACTTAGCTTCTTTTACCGATAATCAGATCTGTGACATTAAAAAAATTGTGTTTTTTTTTGTTTGGCTAATAAACAGCGATCAAGTCTGAAACAGCTAACGTTTGGCTTTGTTTAACAGTTTGTAATTATATGAACATGAGTTAACGGTACTGCAATTAGACGCTTTTAATGAGCGGCTTTACTTAGTGAGTTCTTATTCGTTCTTTGCACGCCGTTAAAGGAGACTAAGCGTAAAAGATCGGCCGAAGTAGATACGAAGATGTACGAATGCAGATTGCAAATTAGATGTGTGTGTATGTCAAAACTCGACATTTAGTTCGTCACCAAAATTGCTCCAAAAAACTTTCGAACAATCTGCGACCCTCTAGTCTCCTTGGAATAAAAAAGAAACGTAAATACAAATATAAAGAAAATTTCTTTTCTTTGTATTTAAGTTTTTTTTTGCATTTGTAAAATGCAATTTATAATTTGAACATTCTATTTAAACATGAAACATGAACCGGATTTATGGCACGCTTGGCGGACCTAATTCTAATTCATTTTAAACACTTTCGTGACTACTTATAGTATCCCAAATTTCAACGTTCTGATAATACAGAAATGAACCAATTTCTTTAAAAAGAGGTAAACATTATTGTACTTTCCGATGACGTTTAAGACTGAATTCATGACAAAATAGAAATCTTGAAGCTTAAAT
>NC_050470.1:11561682-11639182 GCF_013373865.1 Monomorium pharaonis
CGTTATTCGTAAATTACTTAACTACTTAGCGATAAATAGAAGATCGGATTTATGATAATTATTGTAACGCGTCACATTATGTCAAAATGTAAGACAGTTAGGTTGAAAAACAAACGACTTATTACTCGTTTTTGTGATGTATTCCGTTAGTTAATTGCACGTTAAATTGAATCGAAATAAAAAATTTTCAAATTGTAAATTGCAAGACACTCCGAGACACTCGGAGATATGATTTCTCAGAATATTCACGGCGCGATAGCTTGTTAACGATTCAACGTGAATCGCGAAGTATATGATCGCGTCTATAGAAGATGAAGAACAAGAAGAAGAAGAAGAAGAAGGGGTGGGCTCTCACACGTGTATGCCAATTTATGCATACTTGACCGGACAACACCCACATTGCTTCGTGAGCGTCCAGATGCCTCGAAGAGTCATCGATTGGCGCGACGAGAATCTCGAGCTTTGGATTTCTAGGAGACGCAACACTGAAATCGTACGGAGTCGAATTTTGTAAATAGTAAAACAATTTTCAACTATGTATCTATGTTTTCCATTTTGATTCTCCAAAATGCTATTGGTAATTGAAAAGTTCAAATTAAATATGCTGTTATTTTGAGTTGAGACTAAACAAGATATAAAATGAATAAATATACTATACAGATATAACAGGTCTATACATGTAAAATTTTTTCATGTGTCCCTGATTATGCATTTTTTAAGAGTTACTAGACAGTTGTAACTTCTTTCTAATAATCTAACTGAGAAGTTACTATTTGAGATCAAAGTGTAATGCTTTGTCGGTAATTATGCATAAAGAATACGCAAAATTGAAATCTTTATTTGCTGAAACAGGACTAGACAGATGTCTACGAAAGTGACACATGTTTTTATCAGAAAAATTACTTTAGCCACTGAATGAAATTGTATCAAGTTCTTATCCTACGCAGTATTGTTCAAATTAACGAGAATACACTAGAGAATATACACTAGAATACTAGACAAAAATATATATACTGGACATCTACAAAAACTACACACATTACTACCATAAATTCTTTTTCCAACAGTGCCATAGCTGTAACGTAAGCAATCTTTCAGTATATTTTTGTGGTGTGCGTTTTCTACAATTTACACAGAAAAACGGGACTTATAAGATTTGTTTAACAATTAACGGTCTATTCCTAATTAAAAGGATTTTCTTGAGTAAGATATTCTCGGTGGTTCGCCATTGCCTTCCGAAAGGTAGCGTTCGAATAAAAATCAGACAATTCTGATCGGGATTTGAACCCGGGTTTCCGGTTCAAATAATAGACGCACATTTCACCGCGCGCGCCATGATCGTTATTCTACCACGAATACTAATAAAAAGAGCGGGACGTTTCCTGCAGAGTAGTGTCTAATTAACTTCTCTTCATCTAATTTTGTGACGATTTCCTGACGGTCGTTAACAATGTCTTGTATGTAGACACGCACAAAGATTTGGTTTCATTAAAACATATCTGAATTGAAATGTAAAAGCGTAATAATTTAACAAAAGTCACAGATTCTCCGCATAAATCTTTACATAAATTGAATTAAGTTTCGAATTTAGATTTAATTTCGCGATAATTCAATAGGAACAAAATTTTCTCGGAAAAGATCTACATCGATTTGGGGCGAGAACACACGTTTCACTATTTCCTTTTCATTTTACACTTTCGTTCCCTTTCTGGAATTAACTCGGATTCGCACAATATGAGTGTCTATGTCTGGTACTGTCTGGAGAGCTGGCTATTTTCGTTCCAGACGAATCGTAGACGTCGCGGCATCCCTAGAGGCACATCGGCAGGCTAATTTAACTTTAACCCTTTCACGTTTCCATTTCCCGTGACGGTAATATCCCTCCGTCGTCGGTGAATTTTTGCTTTCTTTGGCAGGAAAAAACCGTCTTTTCCTACGTGTGAACGATCCGGCGACATTCTCTCTTCTAAATTTGCAACGACTTATATAGAAAGCAGGTGTGCATTTTTCTTATAGCTCTAAATATTTCGTCGAATTTTAAATCTTAACAAAAATTAAATTATTATTGTGTGTTAATTATTATTTCATAACTAAAATTGTATTTTAATAATATTTCAATTTTGTAAAAGAGTAATCTTATTAAAACAGAATTTATCAAAGTTAATAAAATTTTTGTAAAAAATTAAAATTTTTAATATAACTTATTCTTATATTTAAATACACATTTTATTACAGATGAAAAAAAATTTAAAAGATTATTTAAGGAAAAAAGATTTATTAGAGAATAAAAACACATAGATAAATATGCACAGAAGAAAAGTACCAATATCGACTACTTTGCAGGATAATGTTTCTTAAACAGAAATGTTAAAAAAAGTTTAAAAACATAAATACAAATCCGAAAGTCTTCTATTAAATGGCATAGTAATTTTTAAAATACTATTGAGTATTTCGTAATAATTAATATTTTACGCAACACAACTAAAAAGCGTTTGAAAAAGTGAGCTCTATAGATTGATATACGATTGATATGATCAAAGGTTTAAAGTTTATTTTTTTATTGATTTATACACTTTGCCTTTATTATTTGCCTGTATTATTTTATATGCTTTGTATTGTTTGTTAGACTTTATCTAATAAATAAACTTCTTAACAGGGAAATTTTTTTCGTGTTGTTAATACAAATACGATATAATGCGACGTTGAAGGTAAATATTACAGGTAAGATCAAAATTTTGATGTTATTATATCTAGTAACTGACTTAAAAATTTCTTTTCCAATAAATCTCATAAGTTTTTTTTTGTAAAAATTATAAACCAAAATGTTATAAGACTAACTCCAAGTTAGTCTCCTCTATTATTTTAAAGTCTCACATATATAATCTCAGCATTAAATATTTCTTGGCATGCGATGTGTCAGAACACTCTAGGTGTTAACAAGAATAATACGAGATGATTTTATACAAGAGATTTAACATAATTAGACACGCGTGTAACAACGAGTTCTTTCAACACTGTTTCACACTGTGCCCCGTTAACTGCATTTACATGTGCGACAAGCGCCGTAAATATGACGGGCATTCTAGTTGCAAGTGCATCGTTCTGTGAATACACCGTTATTCTTAATTGTGAGTCGAGTTACCTCGACTTCTCAACTTACCTCGGTGCCGTCGCCCTCCAAACGCAATGCACGTTCCAGAGCTCTATTCTTTCTCACTGCCAGTAACTTAGAACTTTGATATTTACGGCGCCGTACTTTTAAACTTTTATGCGTCTGTAAACTTTCGCAACAACCATTCGCGCTTCTTTAAATTGCTTTAACGCTTTAGCGTGGAGATTTTAACGCGCGGGGTGAATAAGATAAGAAATATACATCGGTTCATGCCATTTACGATAATTCAGTTATACAGAACGTGTGATAAGAAACGCACAGAATCAAAGCCGTAAATAAAAATGGCGACAAGGTACAGATAACAAGAAATAAATTATTGAAGTAATACAGGCAAAAAAGTTAACTATATATACGCAGAAAGGTAATGCCGATATATCTTTTAAATTGACACTCTCCTTATTTCTCAATTACATTATTTCTCAGAAACTAAACATTGCATTGTTAAAGAAATAAAAACACATGATTTACATCATAGTATTATTCATGGCTGTTTTCTAAAATATGCTAAAAATAAATTTTTGAAAAGTAAAAATATTAATTTTCTTTTTCCAAATTGTACAAGTATAAATAATGGCAAATATATTATTAATAATTTTGGATTATTTCACATGTTTGTAGCTTTCTAAAATTATTTTATTTATATTTGTCTCTTTCCTTTTCATTTTTCTTGTGCAACTTGAAAATAATTGTGCAGTATAAATAGGTACATTTTTTCGTTAACGAACAATAAGAGCATACACATTTCTGGTAACTTAATCCATAGTAACCTTAACCTTTATTGTCGCGCTATTATTTACGCACATCCGTTACATTCGCGAAGGAGAACGCATGTCTAACAACTGAGAACAATAAAAGAAAAGTTATTTGCATTCTGCACAACAACAGAATCGAGTCATGTGCATATAATAACATGAATTTTTCGACTGTATACGTGGATCTGAAACGTTCGAAACTAATTATAAAGTCGACAGAAATGTAGAAATATATTAATTAGTTAATTTTATTAGTTTATCAATTTATTTCATAATTATCTCCTCTACTAAGAAATACGTTTGAATTTTGTTATTACTGTCTACTATGTTTTGGAATTCATATTCTCAGACATTTATTTTTGGTTATGTTACAAAAACATTAATTATTGTAAAATACAAAACAATATTGTAGAAACTGTTACACCATTTAATAAAATAAATAAGACACTTTCTAGCTTGTATTTTCGTTTTCAAAATTTTATTGTTTAGCTTTTGCTTAAGAAATATAACAAAGTGATGAGTTAGTATAGATGATCTTTCTGTATACATCAATCAAATAACATTAATTAATAAAAAATTTCTTTTTTATTATTTAAAACCAGACAAGATATTTATTATAGTTTTTGGATGCTGAAAACAATGCCACACGTCAAAGAACAACCGCAAAAAATGTCCGTTTTTTCGTCCTCGATTTTTCAAATAAATATAATGCTAAATGATGGTTCATGATTAAACATTAATCGCAGAAAAATTTTACGATGAGCATACAATTGATTTCAGAGATATAAAAGAATCAAAGTGGTTAACGCCTATTAAGAAAGTAATGATACTGTCGACTTGATAACATAAACTTTTGTTGAATTTTTTCGAAATCCAGTATCCTATGAGTTCTTTGAATTCTGATTACAAATCTGATGTCAGATCTCAAAAGTTCCGGATGGCGGATTCAATATACCTAATGGATAAAAAAATAATGAAATTAATTTCTCCAAAAATAGTTATCTAAATCATCAGATTCGTAATCAGGAATTCAAAGAACCCATAGGTACTTATATAATTTTTTTTAATAGATTGTAAATTAGTGTAATTTATCAAAGTTTAATTGGTATTTATCATAAATTGCTAGTTTTCAGCATGAGAGTTTATGTAAGCATCAAATAAAAATTCTATAAACACTTGGGCTCTTAAAACCTAACGCGCCAATTATTTTTGCCATGTTAAATGAAATGATTAAACTTTCTTGTCAAAGAAAAGTTCAATTTTAAATACGCTCTTGTGTTATACCCTGATTCCCACGGTTTAATAATAATAGTTCCTAAAGTATAACAATCGACACTTTCATTGATGTAGGAAATGTCCGTGATTCATTGAGTTACTGACCTGCTCATTAGCAGCACATGCTCGCCGAGCCTCTTGTGGCAGTAGCCCCACACCGGTATCCCGTTGAAGGTGATGTTAATGGTGGAATACTCAACGGGTTGGCCCACTATACCTTCGCTCACCTGCATGACGAATTCGCCCTGGTATTCCGCAGGAAAGTAACAGCCCACCATGAACTGAGGATTGTAATCTCGAAGGGTCGTCACCTCATTTGTGATTATGGTGTTGTCTGAAAGGAAGAGGATGAGTCTCTATTAAAGCTGGTTGCGCAAATTGTTGGGATTTCGCGAAAAAGGCAAGTGTCGCCACACGCGAGAAAGACTGTTTAATTTATTATTTCTAATTTATCAATTAATCTTTTTACATACTTTTTTATAAATCATAAAAATAAATGTTAAGAATATCTTAATTTTATTATTCCAATCATTTAATATATCATTAATATATTATATATTATATAAAATCATAATATAAATTATGATTTTAAATCTTTTCTTTTAAAATAATGATAAAAGATATTACAATATAAAGTTTCAAATTGTAAATTAATTATTTAAAAAGGCTGCACGTTTATTGAAATACATTAATTAGTATATAATAAAATACATTAATGTAGAGTGACAATCAACCGAGCAAAATATAATGAATTCTTTTAAATAACGAGACGTGGGAATGACCTCAATACCGACATAGCCAATTCTTCAATTAATTTTTAGATCGCGGACGACCTTCAAAGCGGAAGTACAAATTCATAACGAGTTTCGTACAAACACTTGAATAAAAAAATTAATCATCCATGACAATAGCTGTACGCGGTTTAATCAACGCGCTGTAACTGCTTCAAGTCGTTCTAGTGGCAAATTGGCACCAGTATTCTGTCACGCGTATTTTAACATCGACAGATGAAAGAAAAAGAAAAAATTTTAATATTGCATTTACGATCACATTTTCAATTATTGTATAAATGTCCTTTAAGGATAACAAATAGCAGCGTTCAAAAAAAAAAAAAAAATAGTAACAACATACTACACATATATTCTATAGGCGCTAAATTGCAATTGTGGGTAACTACAGCTAGTGTCAAATATATCTCGATAATGCATCTATATCCCAATTTGGGTATACATTAGTATATGTGTGTGTATTGAAAGATGTCTGTAAAAACAACGATATGTTTTGACGATACAAAGAATTAATTTTTTGTAATTCTAGTGCACGCAAAATGATAACTGTAAGAAATTCATACTTTGCACCCGCATGTCGTGCATTCAATAGCCCGTGAAAGGTCATTAACGTTACCACTAAGTGGTCCCGAGAGACAGGTGCGACGATGACAGGTGGGATCAACAGCAAACTCGAAGAGTAATGCCATCGTTTCCTCTTTTCTACATGTAAAAGATATATAAGTTACATTCAGTATGATTGATGCGCCAGATGACATAAGATTATATTTCAGTATGTAATTTTTATTATTTTTTTTTTCCAATAAATCTGAAAATTAGAAATAATTATTTCGTGTTTAAAATTCAAGCAATTTAAAAGTTTCTTTTTCCCAAACAAGCATTTGAAACATTTTGAGCTTAAAAGCAGTATTTTATTTACAATAGAGAATCTTTTAAATTATATTAACTTGAATAAATTAAATACTAAACATTTAAATATTTAATGCATAAAATATTTAGTATTAAGCTCTTTAGAATGGAATAAACACGAATCTCTAATATCTCCTTTTTCTATAAAAAATTACAAATTATTAGACCCTTAGGTGTATATCCTCTTGAGCATTCCTTTCCTAGACTAGATTTATAAAACTGTCATATGGAAACATCTTAAGTCAGTGATTGTGTTTTCCTTACATTATATTCTGTAAAATGCATTGATACAGTACACAATACAATTAATTATTTTAACATATTAAAGTTCAATATTACAAGTTGCTTTTTAATAAACTGTATTTTTTTAACTGTTTTTTTTTTAATTAAATATCTTTCTTAAAATTTACAATTTATTATTTTGTAATATCCTTAGAAGAGTGTCATTACATTTACATTTTTTAATTTTCTAATTAAAAACTTTTTTTTATGTATAACTAATTTTAATGAGAAACTACATAAATTTTATTTTTAATACAGTTTCCAAAATTAGTTTTGTTTTAAAAAATAAATATTAGAAGCGTTTTAAAAAGGGTTTTTTTAACTTACTTTATTATAAAATAATAAGACTTTTTAAAATATATTCTTAATTATTCTTAGTAATGCAGTTGGAAAAAATATAGCTTTTCAATTCCTTAAAAATAATTTTTTTCTTCTGTTCTTAAATAATCGATATATAGGATAAGTGGCCCAATATATACTCACAGTGTCCCAAATACTAAAAATCCGATTTTAAATTGTTTTTTTTAAATTAAAAGTTAAAGTTTTAAAATGTAACAAGTAAACTTAAGAATTTAAGCAAAATATACAATTATGTAATAATATAATTTATATATTTAAAAAAGCATTTAAGATCGAATTTCTATTATTTGGGTCATTTATTCTATAATACACAATTTCGAATAATTAAAGTTTATATTAATAAAATAATCGAGATTTTCTTCAGAAGGGCTCTTTTCTCACGATTTTAATTTAAAAAAAGTCCTCGGTGTATGTATTTTACGATGTCTCTTAACATGTCTAGAACACGTTCATGGAACCTTACGGGACGCTGATTAAAGAACAGTTGGCGTTATATTTGGAAGTCGAGCAAACCATTTTGCGGTCAGTACAATCGATGCGGCGGCTTCTTTCTACCGTCTTTCTCGTTACGTGTTCGCGCGCAAAAAGTGCCAGGTAAAATTACTTTACGCATGATCCGCAACATAATGGAGGCCAAACCGCGATCGGAGCTCTTGCAGTCGGTGTCGTGGTGATCATTAATGAGGACTATTGTGCGTATTGCGACTCGCCTGTCCTTTGTGCAACTCGCTAAACCACGAATACCTTCAACGACCCTCGGTTGGTCCAAAAGATCGTGCAACATTATAATAGATAGCTATTTAAAAGTCTGGTCAAAAAGGAAGGTAAGGATACACATATATAATAAATAAAATCTCATCTCGGTTATTATTGTACCACGGACTATAATTAACCTTCTCGCGCTGGACGAACTGGCGAGAGATATTCCGCGCCCGAGAAAACGCATCGCGTATAATAGCATAAAGCAGGGATCTGCAAGCGTGCAAAAAGTGATCGGAGCATGTCGCAAACGTGTAATCAAAGTGACAATGTTTGTCAGAACGTAAAGTAGGTAGTAAACAGAAAGAGCCGTTGACTAAATGATTAAACGTTAGTCGATGGTGCGTAGATAGAATCTTCAACGCAACATAAGATGCAAACAGATAACAGACTCGCATTTCTTATTTGGCTTCAAGAAGACGTTACTTAGGATTTTTACTTGAGATTTTTATATTAAAGGGATTCTTCAGTTTTCTCACATAATATAAGAACTTAATTAAATTTTGAAAATAAGTTCACGTATACATTGCATTCCTGCATTTGTTAAATTTTTTGACAGCATTTTCTTTAAACTTAAAATATACCTTTTTTAAAGTAACATTAACCTTATGAAAAGGAGAGTTTTAAGTTAATTTCGTAAACAAAGTATTAGTAAAGAATTTTGAAAAAATATGTTCGTAAGAAAAAATGGAGTTTATAAAAAACATTTTGGAAGTTAAAAAATAAAGTTTTTATCATTTTTATATAAGAGTAAATACAGTTCATTATTGAAATTATGAAATAAGAAATTATACAATTCTCTTTAAATATCTACTAATAAAAACGTGATACAATAACATTTGTTATTATATTTAAATTATTATTACAAACAATTTTTTCCACGCATCAATAATTATCAATATTATACAAAAAAAATATTTTAACTAACAAATTATTGGTTTCATTGTTTAAATTTTATTCATTATTTGTTATTTTGAAGATAGCAATTCCAGAAGCTGTTTTATTAAAAGATATATATGAAAAATCATGTGACTCTTCTCTATTTTTTTCTAAGCTAGACTACTATTTTAATTCATTAACTAATTGAGCAGAAAAATAATTCATAATTCAAAACGGAATATATTCAACTTTCTTTTGAATTTCCGCAATGAAGCGAGTCGAAAGAGCAATGTACTTCTTTCCGTGAGCGTGTAGATTCAGGATATTATTAATTGGACCGATAGATAATTAGAGTTGGCACGACCGACGGCACGAAGGCCTCGGGCACGATATATGCTGCACGGCAAAAGAAACAAAATTGATACATCGAATAAGAAAAGGCGGCCGCGCTTATGTCCCTTTCATTAAGGGCCTCCGAACGACGGAAGTGGGATCAAGTTTTTCCCACAGAACCTCCGCGGCATCTATACGCAGCGTACCTTTGTACACACATGTTATTTCTCGGCGATCTGCGCGATTAAGCGGCAATCAAGCGCTCGTCTCGATCCTTTTGCGGTTCTCGTCATATTCCCGCTGAAGAGGTTGCAAAAATTCGACAAAAAAGGTGTCCTTAAAAATTCAGAGGTGGATAAATCAATTTTTTCGTTTGATTGGTGATGTATATTTCAGCAAACATCTCTAAAAATTTAAAGATTTACAAAAAAAAGCACCGTTGAAATTAAACGTTATGGTAGAAGAATTAAAAAAATCACGTTTCATCTTTGTTAAAAAAAAAAAAAAAAAAAAACTCAATAAAATTTCTTTCAGACCGGGGAATTCTGCCCGGCTGACATACCGCCAACGCAGTAATGCTTGCGTATGCAACATTAATTTATCTTGAAGTGTAATTTCCGGCTCTAATGGACGCTATCAATATGACAGTGAGACGTCGTGGTGGAGAAAAAGGCGGTAAGAAGGGCGAGAAAATCGATGCGCGCAATCTCGATCGTATTCAATGTCTTCGCATGTTCAAGAGACGTAGCCTACGGGCGACTCGCAGTTTTGTTCCTCAGGGTTGCATTCCTCGTGCGCAACCGCCCGGCCAGCCGACCAACGACGCGTTGCAATTACTCGAAGAGACTTTTTGGTTCCGGTAGGAGGCGTTTCTCTCATTCTTTCTCGCGTGTATGCATCCGCGCTCCACCTTATCGCTTCCCTTCATCTACATAAAGGACGATCAACTGCCCTTCTTACGTGACCTTCATTCCCTACACTCTGCAACTTTATTCACTTTTCCCCTTCCACTGAAACCAGTTCAACCTCTATTTTACATATCTCGCAACGACGTCAGGTGTTCGCGTGTAGCAGAGCTCCCCCCCCTCCCTCTCAATACGTCGAGATTATCGATGGACAGTGGATAATCGATATCACGTTGCTCTCTTTTTATGGATCTGCAATCTTATCTAAAAATCGCGAGCACGTCGTATTATAATTAACGAGCGTGCGTCACGCATCTACTACTTTACGACATCCGTGGGAGATATACTTCGAGATGTCGTATACTTCCTTTTTCAGAGGTGCCGGGAAAGAGCTTGTAGATGCTGAATAATCCTGGGTAATGGTGATCCAGTTCTCCATAATAATCGATTGCATAGCATTAATAATTAATTAAGTATTAGAGATCGCTGTCATTTTCTTAGAAAGTTTTCAACTGAGATGCGAGATAAAATTAAATTACATAGTAATCCGCAAAACATAGAGTTTCTTCTTTGATTCAGATGTTGATTATAAGTTTCATGAGCGTGGTTAGAAGGATATGATTTTCTCATATCCAGGAAATATTATAATTTTTTATTCTGATTATTAGGTATTTTAAATATATTAACTCGCTATATAGTATCAGTCTTTCTCTCTTTGTCGACATAAAAGTTGAATTAAAACAATTTTTAATAAAGCTATGATATATTATTCCAACTGTTTTAACTGATTCTAAAACTGCAATTTCTTTCTGCAATAAGGTAGGAAAAACTCAAACGTAACAGCATTCATTATAAAATGTGCGCAATAAGAAGTGCTTCAATTACAAAGTAAGATCTTCTCAATTACGAACGAAACGGAATACCGCTCCCTTTCTCGTCGATTCCATTCCCTTTTTCCCGTTCAGCTGCCCTTGATCTCCGTCGTGATTACTAGAGATTTCCTTCAATCTTTCCTTCGGCGTTACGCGTTCCTTCACCCAGCGATTTGAGTTTCATTTCACGAATTGATACCAGGTGTTCGCATCCAGGAGGGTCCTTAATCCGTACCTCCTCATGAATTCTTAATGAACGCAAGAAGCTCGATATGCCGAATGATCGCAGCGGAAATTAGAGGCTTAGTCCAGAGAAGACGGGGGACACAACTATACATTATTTTAAGGAAAGGCTTGCCGTTTTATTTCTACCTTTATTGACGATTTTTTAATCAAAAATTCACAAAATACAACTTTATTTTCTAATGTCCTCAATTATGCAAAACAATTTTTATATGATAAAAATTTGTTTAAACAATAATAATTTAAACCAGATCGCTCTGGAGTACATAAATAAATAAATGCCAACTACGATTGAGGCTAAATCTTGCATAATATTATTTTATAAGTAAATCTTGAACACATACACATATACCTTCAGTTTTTATAAACTAAATACAATTCGATCATAAAACAGAAATATAAACTGAAGTTAGCAATAATATCATAAATTAAATTAATCGTCAATTTTATAATAATAATTTTAATAATGATTTAATAATTTTAATAATTTTAATAATAAAAAAAATCATATTTTTTAAAAACAAATAAGTCCTCATATCGTAAATGATAAAAAGTGCTCACGTTTAAGAATTAAAAATTAACGACTATGACATTAAAGGGTTCATGCCCTGGAAATTAATTTTTTATCATATCGTCGAAATCAGTCATGATCGGCCGGATTGGGAAAAACTGATGCGCAAATCTGATCGTTCATCATGCACATACTGAATGATAAATCGATGATACCGCGTAACAGAAATCAACGAGGCTGAAGTCCGGATTATGAAATATTAGCGACCGTTGATCTCATCTTCTACGCGCAAATCGGTGGTGGTACCGTTTCCCCTGTGTTTTCATCGTCCAATGTTTCAAGTTCGATCCTATCTCGAGATCTGCGTCTCGAATGCTCGACTCCGCTCGACTCGGCTCAGCACAGAAAGAGCGAGCGGTTTTCAAATTGCCTGGTAAGATCTGCCGGAGGATCGCTTGCACTTTCCATTAGATCGGGAGGTCAGACTTTAAAACCGTGCGAAAGGTGTGGCCCAAGTGTGCCGTGACTAAGATTGTTTAATAACAGCTCGAAACGCGAGATGTGCATATGTATATATCTGTGTCGTAGCTATCACAACTTCACGATGATTTATCATAGTCTATCATTTCAAAGGTGTAATGATCGTAAGGCTCGCGGCGGTGATATGCTAAGTCATACGAGGGAAAGTTGCACGAAATTGTGTCGAGTTTATTTACAAACGTGATTATATTAAAACTTCTGTATTTTTTATGCGAATTAAACGATTAAGAATGAAGTGCAATAAAACGGAACGTCTTTTAAAAAAGTCATTAATATAATTGAAGAGTTTTCGAGAGAAACCAAATAATTTCATTTTTAAAAAATTTGGATTATGGTATCACGCCGTTTTCAAATAGTAATAAAAACCCATAGTTTATATATTTATAGTTTTTTTATATAAATTCTATTAAAAACTTTGCTTGCGCACTGTGAAAGTAAGTGAAATGATAGTATTTCTGTTTAAATATAAATTTAAAAACCTGAAAGAATATAATTTTTCGGAATAGATAGAGTTTATGAAACATTTTAGTAATGTTTTGAAAATAATCAATTTTCAGAAAGGTTACAAATTTTACCAATAATCTTTCAACAACCTTCTTAAAAAATTTTAATGCACGAATCATGGACACTTTTTGCTATTCTAGAATTGTCTTAAATAAAAATTACAGATATATATATATTTCGCAATTTTTATAAAATGTTCCACTTTTCAGTTAAAATTCTATAAACTTTCTCTGTAATATCTCTGCAAAATTTTATTGTCCTATAAATATGCAATAAACAATTTGGAGATGATAACTAAAACATAATATTAATATATAATAAATATATAATATTAATATGTATATATACTTTAAATATAAATTCTTGGAATTGTTTAGTTTTCCACGAAGAAAAGTTTTAAATTACAATTTCTATATATAAGAACCATATAGAAAAATAAATTCTGTAATACTGCAAGTTATAAATTAGTGTAATATTTTAAATTACAAATCAAATATGAAAAATTGGCGTGTATCAGGCGTTGCACTAGTTGAAATCAATTTATAAATATCTGTAGCGGATTAATAAAATAGTCTGTATAGGTTTACAAAATAGAGTGCACCCCTTTTAATTGCAATATAAAAAATGCATAATAAACCGCCTACGCTGTTACTACTACATGCTATCTATTGTATTAGTATAATGTGATTTGTATCCGCGTGACGTCGGAAGGAACTAATATGTATTACAGTAAAACGATGCAGCGACCAGACCGCGTTCTACTCCCACGTCTCGCATCATTATCCACCGCCGAAAAAAGTCCACACACACGTGAAGGAGGACGGGTTGTGTTTAGCTAACTCTCTCTCTCTCTCTTCCGGCGACACAGCTTCGATAAATCCCTCGAGCGCCGCCGGTTCCGCCGCATAATCGCGGCTCGTCGTCATCGTCGTCGTCGTTGTCGTCTGCGGGGATGAGAAGGGCACGTTCGGGCTAGGCCGGCACTCGGCGTCGACTGGGGACTTCAAAGCCGTGCGAAAGGTGTGGCACGGGGTCCCGGAGTTATGAGGGTCTCTCGTGGTTCTCAGGAACCCGAGACCACCGAGTTCGGTCGTACATAATGCGCGGTGAAACGCGCGCGTGCGACAAGCAGAGACTCTTTCTCCTTTTCTACTTCTTCGTCTTCGTCTTCTTCCTGTCCCTGCTCTCGCGCCCAAAGCCTCCTCCCACATACCTGTCTCTGTTTGTCTTACCAACGACCGCTCGTCAATCAGCTGTATTTCGAGAATGCTGAAGTCTCTCTCTGCCTCTCTCATCGTTGCTGACTAGGACGCGGGGAGTTCCAAGTGTAATCACTCCCGTTTGCGTTTGTCGAGTTGATCGACATTAAGAGAGCTGAACGTGTTTATGTTTATGCCTTGGAAACCGGATCATAATGGATCTGACAATTCTCTTCTTGGTTTATCGTTCCAATTAAATCCATTGGTAAATATTTAACGATCGCAAATGCATTTCGCACTGTGTATGCAAAATATAAAGTTATCGAGGATCGCTCACAGTGAAGTAGGTTTTTTCATCTTGCGAGGTTAAAATTCCCAATTCCTACTACTTTCAATTTCTATATATGTATAATTGACATATGTATAAAAATAAATTCGAAATAATGTTCCGTGAAAATGCGTGCAATTACGAGATACGCGAGTCATGCCTATTAGACGATTGCAGGAGCACGTTTCTTATCTTAAAGCCAGAGATGAAACGTAATGAAAAACCTTGTTTGAACATAACATCACGTTTATTTTAGCAACGATAAACGTACGGTGCGCGTTCCCACCATTGCAGGTCGCGCGACAGGTTTTATTATGTCTGGGAGATCCGCTATCGGCGGACTATCAAGGAAGGAAGAAGTCTAACGGCGGCTCCGAGTCGGTAAATCTCGCATCTGCGCATTGATATCAGCGCGTCGGCGGGTTATCTCGCCCGTAAGAATGTACGGGTGCGAAATCTACGGAGGATCGAGTCTCATGTTGGCTGGTCACCCGAGACTCTATATACGGACTTGCGCCAACATGCACGGGATAAGCACGGCGTACTTTGTACCGTGCAACGAGATCACTACCGTGATTCGCAACCCGTTAATGGTGGACTCTGCACGCCTCGTTTACTTTAAGAAAGCACAGTGAGTCCAGGTACAGTTACTAATCACAGGTCTGTGGCACGTCAGCGCGAGTCTTGCGAGAAGACACTCCCGAGCGACTTCTGGGTGTACGGCTAATGGGATATCTAAGTGATTAACTTCGAGTCTATCATCATCGGAGATACGGGTTTAGGACGCATCAGGATATTAAATCGCGTAATTTCTCTCTCAAATTACCTTAGCAGATTTCGTGTCTGAGATAAAATTGGAAGAGCCGCGAAATGGTATTTTCCGCACCCCACTTTATATATAGTAGTACACGAAAAGAAATCGCTCCACGCAAATCGATGCTTACACGCGAAATTAAACTTTGATAAGAAATTTTGATAATAATAGTTTTTGCACCTGCTATCTATTACTTCGATAAATTAGGATTACCACACGCAATAATAATCCATGTAAAGTAAAATCAAATAAAAGAATCGATCGATTGTACAAAACGGCTGCAACTATATTTTTCGCTTTTTTGACTTGGCGCAAAATGAAATAATTCGTGCACGTATAATTCATGGTTGTAAGAGGATTCAAAAAAAGAGAAACAGAGAGAGAAAGAAGGGGGGAGGGAAAGGGAGAAGATGGTATGAATAATTGAAGTCAAGTGAAAAGGAGAAGGGAGAATTCCACGCATTTGCGTTTGTCATCTCGGCTTGCGGTTATCATTAAGGAGAAATGCTAAAGGGATCTACCAGCTGCGCGCGCGTAGTTGGTCATCGTGTTAGTCACCTGAATCCCTGACGAGTTCATATCAGAGTTCCGCTCACAGATAAAGAGTTATGCATATGCATCCGAAGATACAGAGCGTTCCGAAATTAGTTTTCATATGAGAATAACGAAGATTTTCATTAAGTTCACATTTCCATTAAGCTACAATTTTAATTACGTGTCGTAAATCATATGATTTAAGTGTGCAATTATAACGTAGAAAAACTTGGGATTATTTAATTTTAATGTATTATAGAAAATTTTAATTTTGAGAGAGAGAGAGAGAGAGAGAGAGAGAGAGAGAGAGAGAATCTTTTACTTTTCATCTTTTTGTGTTATATATCTCAAGACATGTTTAAAAAGCTTAGAAACTCCTTTATACCTTCGTTTAGCCAAACGATTAACTTGCAAATGCTTTTGCAACGCTCTGTATAATTCGCATGCCTACAGAGAGTCGAGTATGTACAAAAGAATCTCGAGCCGGTGTTGCATGCCTGTTTACAAGGAGAGCCGCCCGAGTAAACCGATACCGAGCTGATAGAGAGGAACTCGAACATAAACCGCATTACAAGCAAAAATAAATTGAAAGTAAGAGCGAGCGAGCGAGAGAAAAGACAGAGAGAAAAAGAGAGGCAAAGGACCATCGATCGGAAGAAGCACTTAATCGATCGCCTCATATCGAAATCCAATAAATTACGATGATAATAACGAGCGCTGCGTGCGTTAACATTTTCACGAACGCTTATATTAACAATGCTCGTATCTCTCAATACTTCCCTTTTGTAATAAATTGTCTTGAAAATATTCTTTTCAACAATTAACTTCGTTTTACAGTAATAGTTACACGTAATTATGTATTCTATTATCTAATATTAACCCTTACAATACCTATTTTACTATACTTTCTAAATTACAATTAGTAAAAATATACTGATTTCAGTGGTATATATTTATTACTTGTCCATCAGTAAAACAAATACACTGATCTTTCAGTAATTATACACTAATTCTGAAGTAAACATCATTAAAAGTTAGTGGATATTCACTAATTATTACAGTTTTAACCCACTGCAAATCAGTAAAATTACACTGATTACAATTTAGAGAGTATAAAATAGCCTGAGGTTTTTTTTTGTAAATAAAGTTTGCGTTCCAAACGCATTCTAATGCAAACATATTTCAGAAGTTTAAAGTTTTAAGAAATCAATGTTACCGGTATATAGCACTATGGCATGTGCACACCAAAAATCATTAATGGGATGTCCCTAGACTTCAGTGTGTATTATGAATCAATAGGAAAAAAACAAGTGTGTATTGCAAGGATTAATTTTTTTGCTATATTTATAATAAAATCTGATACTTATCTTCTCAAAGGATTGCAATAATACCTCGAATGCACATCTACTTTTTAGTCCGCTGACGTTTACTTCGATTCGTTTTCAGATAAAAAAATGAACTACCGAGAGGAGACCGAGATTAAACCCGTGCGTTCGCAACGGGCCGACCCGCATCGGGGATTCCTCGTCGAGGAGAGTCAAGTTCGAAGTGACGCGTGGACGACCAGCGTGAATTATATAAATCTCGTCTGCTGCACTCGCGTCAGAATTCATCCCGCGCGACCACGTCGTCCTCATCGCCCTGTCGTGCCGCTCTCGCCTTGCGTGACCGTGGACGGCATCGTAGCAGATGCTGCTACCTTCTGCGATACATAAACGAGCCCTCGGAGACGGCGATAATGGGCTTCGCCATGCGCAGCCAAGGAGGTGCATCGTGGTCTCTCTCGTAATAAATTATTCCCTGTTCACACATCGCGCTCGCCTTGTCAATGGATGACAGATGGGCGCACAGGCGCGCGTGGGCTGCTCTGTCGTCTATCGATGCAATTGCAGCCTCGACGAGAAAGAGAGAAAGAGAGAGAGAGAGAAAGAAGGAGGGAAAAACATACCCGCTCATATTTCAATCACGCATTTCATTTTTTTCCCCTTCCAACTCGCGCCTGCATTTCGCGTGCATAACAGTTGTTAGATTTGCCGCGACACGATTATCACTTGAACGACACACGTGTCCTTTTCATGACACATAATGACACGTCGAAAATCTTGTCTAGCCTGCAAAATTTTATTTAAATAATCGTCCCAGTCCTGAACCAAGACGTCCCTCTGTCGCGCGAGATCCTTCCTGCCGAAACGTGTGCGGCATGAGAGAGAGACTTCCGAGTGCGTGCGACACGTGATTAAGGACCGGTTACACGTCAGATAATGGACCGCGTGGTATGGCAACCGGCAAATTACGGCGGAGTAAATTCTCACGAGAGATTCGCGCTCTCTGTCCTTCTCCCCGCTTCTTTCTCTCCCTTTCTCCCCGTCCTTTCGAGTGCAAATGCGCAAACAGTATAACAAAGTCGTAACGGCGACTATTATCTGCTTAAAACCACACTCGGACCGATTACGCGCCGAGCACCGGCACCAACCTTCATCACGCTATCTCGACGCCCTTATTTAAGGGAGCGCCGATCACCGAGAGAGAGAGAAAGAGAGAGAAAGAGCGAATGCTATATCTGTGTAAGTACCTACTGTACTAGCTCGCGCGGCAGATATTTGCTATCTCCGCTGGAAAACGAGCGTTTCCGGCGACGACGACGGCGGCGGCGGCGGAGGAGGTGCCTCGCCTTTCTCGTTCCGCGTCCTCTGTTTATCAAGCCATGGGAAACGTAAGTTCGCGTATCTTGCTTTCCTTCCTCCACGGAGGAAGGCGGGCGGACGCGTCATCGGGTTTAAGGACCTTCGCGAGCGGTTCGCTCGCTCTTCGTCCTACGGGAAAGAGAAGTAAAGAGAGAGAGAGCGCTGCGCCCTCTTCGCGCAGCAAAAAAATGTTTTGTATTCATACTGAAATCGGTTGTTGAAATTTTAGGCAGAATTTTTTTACGTACCCAAGTATTGATTTAACATAAGTTTGTGTCAATTGAATATTTATTAAATAGATATTCGACATTTCTTATTTAATATTAAGATAACACAAATTTATAAGCAAAAATAATAAGATAAACAGGTCAATATACCGAGCCAATACCAATTTTCCTAATACAATATAATTTATAATTAAAATAAACAAATGTCATCAAAATAATGCAGTTTCGAAGCATAAAATTTCAAGATAAAATGTAGACGTTTAAAATATTATAAATTCGTTATATATAACTTTATTAAAAAAACATATTTTCTACAATTTATTTCCAAATTGTGTCCAAATGCTTGTAATAATTTTTTATGTAATATTATTTAACACCTTAATACGTCAATATATTAAGTCATTTCAGATCGTTAACCTCTATCATTAATTTTTATTACTTTTACGAGTATATAAAAATTATAAAATAACTTTTACAAAAGTTTAGAATCTCTAGAAAGTATTTATATGTTAATTAAAAAAAATTGTATACAAGTGTTATATATAACTAATGACAATTGACAAGATATTTTGAAGAATGCGTGAATGGGAAATGCGTGAATATAAATGTCCTAAAAGGCTCATTAAGTAACATTTATGTTATTTTTTCACATATTCTTCTTGTATTAAGTTAATACAATTTAAGTGCGACATTTTTTTAATTTAACACAAAAGTTCCAAGTTATAAGATTGTCACCATAATTAAAAATGATTGCCGCTATAATTGTTGTTATAGCTATATAAATTGTTACAATACAGAATTATCTTTTTGGATCTTTCTGTATACGAGGACAGAAGAAGTTTTGAGATCTTTTCCCCCATTCCGATCATAATTGTCTCGTTGAACATTTCTTCGTACACGAGTCGTAGTTGTGTGATTGTTTCGCGGTACCGTTAAAAATCGGCGGTGACATTTCCTACCGCCTTAATCCTAGGTAATTAACGTCGCGGAAACTGACACAATGCAAAAATGGCATGACTAAGAGTGCGATGTAGATAGGGCGAATTCAGAGAAGCCGCGACGCGGCGTTTTACGTGGGTTTCCGCCGAAACAAGGAGTCTCGTTCATCATCTTATCCAGTCGTTAGATCGCGTGTGCCGTGGAATTGTACTCCCTTATGGTACTGTGGAAAACAAAATGCTGCTTTACACTCGCCGAGAGAGAGATAAAGTCTCCTCAATGCGCCATGAGCGAGCTTCTGGTTTTGCCTATTTGTCGTTCGTATTGAAGGAATAGAGGGAACGAAACACTCACTGTCCATTAAAAAATTACGCGCGAAATACTGATCCGCGAATGAACGAAAGGAGGAAAGGGAAACAAATCAAAATTAATTTAAGCACGGAACTTTAAGTTTATTTGCGTAATAAAGTCGGAACTCGCACCTTGTAACACTGAGTCACTTCGCACTCTATAAAGACAGGATCAGAATCGGTATCGCACGAATGTCCTAATGACACAAAAAAAAAACAAAATATAAATTATAAAATTTGTGTTGGAAATTCAGTCCTCGATTTACTTGACCACGAGATTATTCCAAGCTCAACAGTATGAAAACGCGGTAATATTCTAAGTTCAATAACGCTGAAATGTTCTAAGTCCGATATTCACAAAAATATTCTAAGTTCAATAACTAGAAATTACAATAACTTTTCACTCGCGAGATGTTGACAGCGCGAATCGAGGACAGAAATTCGACGTTTGGTCCCGAAATAGCTGTATTTATACCCTCAAATTGGTGATGTTCGGGGATGAAGGGATATGAACATTAAACAATAAATCATTAACCTGCTATCGTCAATTTTTACAATCTGATATTTTATACGTAATATTTTATAACGCTTAGGTACTATTTGAAGCGCTCGTTCATATTTTGTGAGTCGCGCCGCGCGATCTCGCCGCTTCTTTTGCCGCGTCTTTTTCAGCTCCGAATACCGTTCTCTAGTTTTTATGCATGGAGTTCGCTCGTAAGCTGTTGCTCTCGCCTGTCTAAGGAATGTGCCGACCGTTTATCGGCAATTTATTTAATGCTTATTTAGTTAATTACGAAGGGCTAACGATTATCCTTTTCCATTAATGGTTACGGCGCTCGAGCTTTGAAGCGCTGACGGCATTGGTAACGACAGCTTTGCACTCCTTTTTTACTAATTAACAGTTGTTGCTAATTATGCGGTTAGTTCGATTGTTCGTGGTAGTTTCTGGAAAGGATGTCGTCAACTCGTCACACGAGTCGCAGTCGAAGGTAGATTGCCTTCTACGCGTCTTTACGCGTTTTGATTATTAATTTATTAGATATTTTTATTAATTAAATAAGTTTAACTGCGCTTGCGCGAGCCCAGGGTGATCGCCAGTGATAGCGGTAGATAGCCGATTTACAAAGCGCGGCCTAGCGGTCCCAAAGGAAGTGCGCCCGCGCTCGCTATTGTTATCAGAAATTCGGCATACAAACACGTGCTCGAGTTGCTGATAGTATAGTGACGGACGGCGAATAGTTTGACGTAACAATTTTTTTGTAATTACCCCATATAAACTTAATACACAAGTCTACAAATCGCCCTTTTTTTTACGTTTATTTACCGAAACGTGCGATAATGCGCCGGAATCTTCGATGGTGAATCGTGCAATCGCACGCCATTTAATTCACGCCGATTGGTCTCAGTTGACTTTTTTCTTCAGTCGAATCTCATTTCCTGCCGTCGGTCGAGAATTCCGAGAGCGGAAAAGATGACAAGATGAAGAACCATCGCGTATTCACGATGGTAGCGCGACGCTTTGGATTCTCTCTCGCTAGAATTGTTTATTTATTTTATGTTAGCTGGATTTCTCTTTTTGCAGCATATCTTGATTTTAATGGAAGCTTTTAATGAAGATTTTTAAGTCCGCAATGTCTCGCAAGATTTAAGAAGTGCCCAGGAAACTTTAAGGATAGAGTATATCAGGCAAATTAATCTAACTTTATAATTAATATAACTATAATATTCGTTATTATGCGAATTTTATCGATTTACCTAGATAATTTTACAGAATAAAAGTCTGGAAAACTAATAAAAATTTTGTCGATTTTTAAATAAATTTACTTTTACATCTTTTCATAAAATGATAAATTTATAGAAAATCTGTCGAAATGTGATTATCTTAATTCAAATAGATTAATAATGGAATTAATCAACATTAGTGACGGTTTCGATTATGGGTTGAATCTTAATTATGGGTCTTTATACAATTAAATGCTTTACGGACGCATGTAACAAGTACATGTAAAATTGTGGATAATTTTTTGTGCATTTAATTATATTGATTCATAATTTGTAACATTTTTCCCAAATTTAAGATCGGTTTATTAAATGTATAACTTTTTTAAAATTATGTAATATTTGCTGATTATATTGATATTAACAACTTTATTAAATGTTTGATCAATAAGCTTATACAAATTAATAATTACAACATTTACAATAAACCTTATAATTCTAAAAAGGTTCTGTCTCCTTATAGAAATCAGAAAAAAAGCTACAGTTTTGCAATAGATCTGTTAAAAAAAATTGATTATTCCTGTACAAATATCTCCTCCTTTTGTTAAGTCATTATGTTAGTTCGCTTGGTGCATGACGATTTGTTTCACTATCACCGCGACATGCGCGAAGAATCAAATGACTCTCGTTTCCGGCGAGAAATATTTCTTATTGTGAAAAAGAAAAGAGAGACAAAGAAAGAGAGAGAGAGACAGTAATATTTTATTTCATAATTAATGCGATACCGTAAAATCAAGATTTACGATCTTAGTAATGCGTGCATAATTTACTGATATTAAAATACGTATTTTACGATCTAAATGAGTTCTTTTCAAATAAAAAAAAAAAAAAAACGTCGAACGAACGTACTCAAATGAAAAAGAGATCTTTAAAAAAGACTAGTAAACATTTACTACTTACATTATTTGTTAAAATATTACACCATAATGTTTTATAGTTAAAAGATACGTGCGTGCGTGCGTGCGTGTGTGTGTGTATCTTTGCAGGCAAACTCTTCTTTCTCACCATTCATTAATAAACACTTTTTGGTTTATATTAAGATACGCTTGATTTTAATGAATGATACCAGCAGTAAAAACCAGCTTAATTAAGGCCGGCCATCGGTGTGTAATTAGGAAGCCGCGGGAGATCCGTGTATGTGCGCGCTCTCGTTTATTGAGTAACCATTACGGGAAATTAACGGCAGCGAGGCATGGCGCGCGGCTTTACGCTTTCTGAAGACGATCTACGAGGTGAAAACTAGAGGCGCGAGGAAGAATGGATCTTTTGTTTCATTCCGATCAATGACCGAATGAATAGCTGAACCTGCGCGAAAGAAATTCTTCTGTGCGGAATTTAAAATTGAAATTGAGTAGAATTCACTAAATACCAGTCAAATAAAAAAAACTTATAGAGAAACCAATTACTTTTTGGTAATTTCTATTTCAATTAGTAACGATGAGATCACTTTAGCGAGATATCTATTATTTTTCATTGTTCAATTAAACAACAGTTCTCAAATTATGAATGATAAACAATGCGCAATCACGTTGTTCAAATGAGCTATTTTCCTGTTATTATTACATTCATCCATTAAATATTATTAAAAATGCCAACAGTGAAAAAAAAATCCTACGGCAGATATTCTTATTAGAATCAAAGATCAACACGTTCCGTTCTCACGTCGTCCTCTCGTTCCACGACGTTCCCATTTGTAGGCTCACTGAACTGTATCGCAAAACACTGTTCGGCCGTAAAGAAATTTTTTGAGGCACACGCGAGTAAAAGTCCGCTGCCCTGTGTACCAAGGGAATCACCACGATCCACATCCGGTGGTCCAGCAGCCGTCCTACCTCACCCTCCCGCCCGTCGTTTCGCCTCGTTTTTTCGAGGTCGGTGAGCTTGCAAAAAGTGACCTTCTCCCGATCTTGGCAGCAGCCTTCATCGAGTTTCGTCCTCGTCAACTAGAATCGGTCGGGCTTTATGCGCCATATGGCCTGAAGAAACATCGTGCCCACCGCCGCCCATGGGCGCTCACCGAAAGGGGCTCATTTGTCACCTCTTGTCGACACTTGTCTCTATGAAAAATAGATTTTTCTAATAATAGTTTTCTTTTTTTTTTGCGCATACGAAAAAGATAGCCTTAAGTCCACGAGTAAAAGGAACAACATCTTATATCTTCTTTACATCATGGAATGTAATTACCTACCTCTTACTCGGTACTGGTGATTCGTGAAAATACGATTCGTGTTACAAGGGTGTATACGATTTATACTTCTCGTACCAAACAGTAATGGGAACAGAAATGGCTGTAATTAAGAAAAAAGAAGAGAGATACAAGTTATAACACTAAATTAAAGAACAATTTAAAGTGTCACGTATCTGCTCACGAGACATTGTATATCTAGAAGGTGAATTAAAACAAATATCAATGAACAAGGTATTACAATTTTGTCCGTTTAAACGTGAAAAACCTTTCGGCGGAAGGTTAAAAATGATTCGGGACGCCCATGCTTTTCTCTCCCTCGGTGCTCCTCTCGTGGGCTCATCATCGTTAATACGAGGCAACCGTTGGTAGATGCCCGATTCCCTCTTTACACAACTTTTTTCCCCGTCTCCACCTTCTCCCGGTGCCTTCCTTGTAATTACCGATCGCCCCTGACGGGGTCCAGAATTAAGAGCTTCCGCGGGACAAAGCACAGGCATTACAGCGGTTTGCGCTTCCACGAACCGATCGCACCGATCGAGCCCGATGATTATCCGAGCAATATCGAGCTCGGGAAATCGGACCTGACTTTTGTTGCATTCCTCGGCGATTTATCCGCAACTCTCGCAAATTGCAATATATTAACGCGCACGAAACGTTCCTCGTTAGATAAATCCGATAAAAGTGCATTAACGCGTTTCGCAATTTTCTTTTTATCCGCAGGTAGAAATTATTCGCGTAAATTTACTGTAAGGTAATAATTTTTCGCTTCCCTTCTCTTAGATTTTGTTAAATTTATATCGCATCCTTTTGTTTTTATCACGTGTAATTTTACACGTCTGGTCTTAAAGTAATAAAGTAAAAATAGTTAAGCAATGCAATATATTCCCAAGATAGATTTTATATAAAATACTTGATAAAATAATTGTCTTTATATTTAAAATAATTATCAAAACATTACCAACGTGTTACATATATGCAGGAAAGGGTATTGCCTGCAAATAAAGTGGCAGAACGGAAACGTGACAAAAAAAGAGTCGATTTCTCACGGAATATTGCTTCGGAATATTTGGCCGGTACAAAGTAGAAAAAAAGAGGATGAGATACTTCCGACGTCACACAATAAAGTTGAAGTCTCAGATGACAGTGTGTCGGACATCGGGTCTGCGCCGTCAAAGGGAAAGAAGGAGGGAGGGAAAGATACCACAAAAATCTTCCCGCGAACCTTTCAGCCCCGGACGAAGAAATCTCGCCGGAAGTCAGTCAACCTAAAAGACCACGCTTGGGAAACGAAAAATAAGAAGGAAAGGGACCCGCGCGACTCATCATCTACCTGCCAGAATCCGCGAATTCGAAAAAAAAACATATTATTCCCAAACTTTGCGATTCTCCTTTAGAATATTGAAGACTCATATTTTTTATCGTGACTTCATTGTCTATTATAACTCGAGATTTATTAGTGTACACAAAAAATACGTGTATTGTTTTGTAATAAGAAAAATATCGAGTTCGCGAAACCCGTCATTTTGCGCTCGAGATTATTTCCCTTGCCACTGGCCCTCGTGCCAAGCAGAAATTGCATCACCCCTCTGGGCGTGATCGCGAGGCTCGAGGATGAGAGGAGGAATGAAAGGGGGGAAAAAATGAAGGCGGAAAGAAGAGGAAAGGGCGAGCGATCGTCTCGCGTGAGCGATTCTTGGATGCGACTCCCGATATATCGGACGTGCGCTCGCGCGCGCAAAAACGCATTATGCATCGTTGCGAGTACGTACACCTCGCGTCGCTATCATCGGGAGCGCGATACAGTTCCCGAGCCAGCGCGAACCAAGCAACAGTCACGCGCAAAGGCCTTGAGAGCAGCTGGGGGCTTCACCTTGGCATTCTTCGACGCGATTAGGGTCGCTTAGAAGCCCCGGATGCATTATGGATGGGGTGCATATCTCCCTAGTCAATTAAAGAGCGTGCGCGTGCATATACGCACGTATATTCTCCTCTCCCCTCCCCTTCTCTCTTTCTCTCTGTCTCTTTCTGCTTCCTTTTTCTCAGCAATCGCTCCTTCCCGTTCTTTCATTTGCTCCGTTCATCATCGTGCCGTATACCTGCGCTTATTACAGGTAGACCCGTCTGATGAGAAGGTGCATATGGCCGTTCGACGTGATTTCATGGACTAAAGCGGCGAGTCGACAGGGCGATTTGCGTAAAGACAATCTAGTTGACCGCCGTTTGCGTTTTGCGTGCGATCGAATGACAACTGGTTCTTAACTGATGATATTATTTGACGCAAACATATGTTGCGACTCGAAAAAGATTTAGAGTAAAGATTTTAAAGATGTAAGTCAAAATTCAAAAATTTATATTTTTATCTTTAGGCGATTTAGATTCATTTATTCCTGAATGATTAATGTTATTTGACATTTCCGTGCGAACACGTTTTGATAATAATTGTATCAATTTTTAAATACGTTTTTCAGCTTTAAGTTTTGCGTCATTATCGGACTTGAAATGTCATAAACTGAAGTTAGTAATATATCATAAATTATAATAAGTTAATCATTAATTTAAAACACTGTAAACAATATAATTTATTGCAAAAAAACACTGCAGGCAGAATAAAAATATGAATATTTTTAAACAACAAATTTCTTTTAGCTGTCAATTATTTTAGATTGCAAAGTTATAGTTTTATTTATTTTTGTAAAACTAAAAAAATGTATTTAAAAATCGAAAATTTCTTGTATTTTTTATATATCGATATAATTTCAACTTATTATTTTTTTATCTTTACATGTATGTACACACACTAAATTTTTTACTTAAGTATATTTAATTCTTTTAATTAGAACTATTATAGCTAAAGTATTGATTATATATTTCAACCATGTTTTACTTCTCACAACTTCTAGTATAAATTTTGCAGGATTAGAAAATTATAGCTATTTGGATAATCAAGGCAAATTGCTTTCTCATTAGCTAAAGTGCGTCTCTGCATGTCCTTGCGAAATGGACGCCCTCGCACCAAACCGCTGTAATCATCATATTAATGTGTCCACTAACGGCACGTGCCGTGAATGAGGATCATTCACGGGGGGGAAGAATCATTTACTTTGTAATGGCAATCGGCCGTGAACGCGAGCGTAGGATTGTTAGTCTACGTTCGGCAAAGTCTTTCTCTAAATATAATCAACCCGTTTCCGGTCGTCGTATACAAGCGGCAGAAGCTAACTATAAATACCTGAGTTCGAGCATGCGTAACCGCAGGAAGTTACACGCACGTAGAAACGTAAACGCGTGTAGCAGTACATCTGCGGACAAGTGCACGTGTCGAAAATCGAAATACCTCTGCGATCGATCGGCTGGAATTTCAATCGAATGCCTAACGTTAAATCAACAAATTATCGATAAGCGCTGTATCATCTTAAGAAATAATAAATCGTTCGCTAGGATTGTTAAGTGTGCACGATAACATATGTAGATATCGTTCTAATACGTTTCTTTCTAGATTGATTCGTATTAAATGCCATCACAGAGTTGGTTTTTTGTTCTAATCGGTAAAGTATTTCTCTTCAGATGTAAACCCATTTGAGATATTACGTTGCAATATGTATATTTAAATTATTAAGATTTTTTATTTTTATGTAAATCTTAAGATATTATTATGCCACTGCGATATACGTTTTTGTCACTAAATAATTCTAAGAATTATTACCAATCAAGCAATTTACTTTAGTAATATAAAAATAATTTGTTGCAATTGAAACACAATCGTGCATTAATTTTCCAAGGAAACGAGCAGACAGAACGTATTTTTATCATTCAAAAGAACTGCATCACAGTTAAAAAAAAAAATATTAAACTATATTTAAAGTAATCATAATTTATGTAATTACATCATTACTTTATCACAAGAGTAAATTCTCATTCAATTCTCAACACCGACATTGAGATATCCTTGAAAAAATTCACAAAGTTATTATCACAATTCGAGATGGTATATATACATTATTTCACTGGCAATCCCAGATTCCTCCCGAGCGGATTCTCAGCGAGTTACAGGTGCGACGGTTCCGATAAGAACGCAGAGACGGCTGCTGCACGAGCGGCACACAGGAGATGACGCAAGCCTGGAAATTCTGCCGGGCGACGGACGGGGCAGCCAGGCAGGTTTGCCGCGTTTCCTCCGCGCCGGAATAAATTTCAGCGAAACGCGCTCGCTTTCCTTTCCTCGTTAGCATCACGCCGCGGCGTGCGATCTCGTTAGCGAGCCTACGGCGGGCTGGAAACGCGAAATATGTATCGATATTATCGCCGGACGTCCTGTCGTCCCCGGGACCGGATCGACTCCTCGCTGCCATTAATTAATTACTGTCGCGACAGAATTCTTGTCCAACAAGACGACGACTCTCGACATTCCAGTCGAACGAGATCCGAAGCTGCTCCAGATCACGAAATTCCCAGAGAGACTATTGTGAGCGTCAGATTTAAATCGCTCATTTTCAGATAAATTAATTTTCCATCACGGAGGTCTCGAGCGTGTGAACGCGCACGCGATTTCTCCGCTTTTAATCGAGGAAGAAACAATGACGGTCGGGGTCTATCATTTTCACAAATTATCGTAAATTTCTTACGACTTTGGTGGCGACTAATTGCCAATTAGAAAGAAGCCATTACACCCTGTTTCGTGTGCCAAAGAGTTTCCGTCAACATGTATAATAAGCTCCCTACAAACCATTGTGAACAATTTTTTCAACTTTTTCATGTTACAGACTCGCAAAAAATATGAAGCAGTTTCAAAGAATTAGCAAACCGAGCGAGTTTATCATCAAATCTTGTGTCGAATTGCAACTATTATAAAAGTGTAGATGCTATAAAATCAAGTAATTGCTTATATAAAGATTTATTTATTCTATTTTTAACAGCCTGAGATTTTATAGACATGATTTGCATAAACTGATAATACAATTTAGATCGTAAGCGGTAATTAAGAGTATTAACGGATCGTAATTCTAGATGCACTGAAGAGGTGCATATTGATGCATAGATTTCTTCCTGTAATATGTCAGAAATTTCTCATTACGGTTTTAACGACATTGACAATAAAATCCGTAAATGCACTTTAAAATTAGATTCGTCAATCTTAGCGTGCTCTGCGAAAACGATCCGATCGTGAATGTTCTTAAAGTTCAAAAATGCAATTTGACGTATGCAGAATATAAGCCGCAAAGCATTAGATTAGGATCATTTGTTGAAACCGACCTAAATTAGAAAAAACAATAATATTCTAAAATATTTTACTTAAGATATTTTACACTTTTTTTTTAAAACTAAAGTATGCTTATATACATATATGTACGTATATCGTGATATACTAGCTACACCTAGTTCTTCAACAAGGACAAAGATAAATTTATATTTCACGTGTGAAGCAAGTAGCCTAACTGCCAAAATTTCGTTTTCCTAGCGAAAGCTTTTAAAATGTTCCTTGGTTCCTTAGTTATTAATTTATAAAACTATTAACGCTTTAGAATATAGAAAACCCAATATTAGCAATTAGGCCACTATTATTAGTTATTAACTTTTTATAAATTATTAGATTATAAAACTTTCTATTAATGTTTTAAAATTAAATTTTGGCACTTAGGTTATACTGTAAGCGGCTCAAACATAATAATGAATTTATTATTAGCATCCTCATTTTTTATGACGGTGCAGTTGCCCGCGATAACTTGCCCACGATACCCAAAATCCAGGGGCGAAACATACGCGGGGCCCCCGACATAAAATTTCGTCTTTACTCAGTTTTCACTTCACAAGAACGTTGAAAATGAATGAAAATACATTTGTTACACTTATTAAGAAAAAAAGCAACCGACTATAGATAAAATAATTCATCGTCATCATTTTTTAACATTAACAAAGAATAATAGACCATTAACTTTTTCTTTATCAACCAATTCCGTTCCCAGTTCCGTTCCGCGAAATGAAAGCGAATTCGAACTGAAAGACAAGCGACCGAGATAAGAAATATGTCTAAAACTCTAAATATAAAACACGGCAGATGCGTGATGAAAGGTTCGTTGAACAGTGAAAAGATTGAGAAAAGCCAGCGCGCGCCTTTTGCTTTCATGTCGAGAGTTATGGCGACCGTTCGACGCCGCCGAAACAGATTCGACCAAAATTATGTTTCAAAATCTCCGGAACATAACCCCGAGACTGGCTTTCAAAAATAGGACCGTAGATGACGTGTTTACACGATCAGTAATGAACGACGTGCTTCGAAAACGCACACAGATAAAAAATGAAAGAGAAAAAAAAACTATCAGCCGGAAAGAAAGGTTGGCGTCCGTAAATTTATCGTGGTACCGATAAATCTCGTAAATTTAATTAAAGAGGATAAATAATGGAAGATTTCAGAATCAGAATTTCGTTTATATCGCTTCGACTCGCCTCGGATTGCGTGTAATACTCCTGCATTACCGATTTTAATGTACATATCGCTTTTGAACGAACTGATAAACATCGCGAGAATATTATGCACGTGCGTAACCATCTGCTCTTGAACGCGGCCCGATACATCGCATTTAATTTCGCGAGAGTGCTCGTTAAATTTCATTATGATGCAATTAGTAATGCCGGAGCGGCCTCGCAGAATTATACGATACGGGTTAGGTTCAGATGCGCGTGCCATATGCGCCATTTGGATCATTGCGAAAGGATATTCGCGAAGCCCTTGCGGCCAGGAAGGAAGAAACGACTCGAATACACGATCTTCGGAAGAGAATGTGCGTCCGGGTCTCCTCCTCCCTGCATATGGCGGGATGCGCCCGTCAGAAGGCACGTAAATTTATCAGCCAGTTGGGGGAAAAGAGCGAAAAAGTCAAACGTGCGACACGGAATGGTCGCGCCGCAAAATTTACACTTTGTCATGCAACGACATGGTACTCTGTGTAGAAACGAGTGGACAATTATCTGTTCCCAAAGAAACGGAATAAAAATGGCAGCAAATTTTCGTTTACAAAGTATTTATTTACATTTAATATTTTATTATTTACTTTTACAGAATTTAATATAATAGGAACTATTTAAGTAATATTAAAATTATATATTATTCTCTTGTTGTACAATATGCATTTGATTCTAATTTTTAATTTTTACTTTTAACACACTGACTCGATTCATTTTAATATCTCGGAAGTAAGTAAGTTAATCGCATCGTAATAACGCAACGGAAAAAGCAGTTTCTTTTAAACCACATTCGTGTACTCTGTAATTGTACCATAATCGTAAGACGGGATTCTATGGTTGTTACGCAACAGGACTTCCGTCTCCTGCTAATTATAAGTATTAATAAAAAATTTTCTATTATTATACTTAGTGAATAACTTGTCGTCTGGTTTCCACGTGAATCATCGTCCACGCACGAGCGAATAGCGTAGTTTCAATAGAACACGTAACGTCTATGAGAAAGTAGAATCGAATAAATTCGAAACGCATGACGCGTCTCCTGTGTCATAAGAAGTATTCTTCTTTAAGAAAGAAAAGAGAAATAAAGAAGAAAAGAACGTAGAATGTGTCGTTGAATCCATCATTGAATTGGAAATAATCGATAGTTGTTATATTTTTGTAAAAAAAAAAATATAAAAAGAAACTAAAAAAAGCACATACAATTATATTATACACTAAGAGAAAAATATTTGACATTTGTGATTATAATTGCATGGTTAATAATTAGGTTAGGATTATTATTGCTATAACATTAGTAATAATAAATGTGTTTATAGTTTTATCAACTAGGAAAAAATTTTATTATGTATGATATTTTTAAATATAATAAAATATCAAGCCCTCTGGATATGATAAAGTATATTTATAATAAATATAAGTATTTTTTAACATTTGCTTACTATTTACATAGTAATAATAATTAACAGTTATAATTTGCATTTGCATTAAATTAACTATAAATAACTTGGCACTGAAAGTGATTGTAAATTATAATTAAATTATAGTACTTAATTGTAATAGTTTTTTTTTCAGTGTAGCAAAAATTATACGCAAAATTTACTTATAGATCTTGAATCTCTAAATTAGATGAGGAACTCAATGTATTTATTATATTTTGTTTTTCACGAAATACTCTTTTACTATTTCTCTTTGTTGCAGTATTAAAGCATTTTTGCGAATTCTTTTGTGACTCGGATTGTAAAACGTCAGAGCGTCAGATTCCTCTTTCGCGGCAAGATACACTCGTAACTGCCGATTTCTCAGCTCTGAGTGCTGAATATGCGAATTGGTTCGCAACTGTCTCGCCCAAGGCGTGTGAAATGATTTCCTTTTCTAAGGTGGTCGAAGAATAGGCTGCCGGAATGCGCGGAGGGTGCATGTCGAAAGCGAGATGCGTCATTGTCTCGATGGAGGCGGCCGGCTTCTGTAATGACTCGCCGTTTTTCCTTCGTTTAGCGGATCTGCATAGATCGATCTGTGCGAAAGCGAATGTCGCAAAGCGCGGCGGAAACGTTCGATCTGCATCGATCGCGAAAGTTTCGTAGTATCTGCGTAGTAAGTGTCGAGTTTCGTAACGACGTGCTTGATAAAAAGTTAGTAAATAAATGTGAACATAACGTGAAATATTTTGCTCGTTGTTGCTTATGCAAATAATTTCCCCTTTTATTTACATAGATTTTTTAATATTAGATTAAAAAGCGGAAAGCAATTTTAGATATAAGCGCAGACCGCAGAGGAAACTCGCAAGAACAAAAGTCTGCGAGGGCTTCTTGTAACCAGGAAGATGTAAAACTGCATTTTACGATAAAGATAGTATTAAGATTCGCTTCACGCTCGAAATAATCTTCCGGACAGCTTCATAATTTGCAGGTAATTCGAATTATGAATGCGAGATAGAACCAAGAAACGCTTTCTTACCATGCATGCGATTAAGAAAAAAGAGGTAGAAAGAAGCATTAATAACATATATAACTTCAAAATTTATAGTTTAAGTCTTAAAAAAAGCATCATACATTAATGAAAAAATGTGTTGTATTTGTAAAAGTATTTGTAAATATATAATATATAAATATAAAGTATTTATAAAACTAGACGTTCTAGTTCGTATAAACATCCAATTTCATAGTTGGCGCATTTTCTTCATATCATTACTTTTGTAGAGAAAAAATATTTATTTGTTCTTTTTTGGAAAAACATAATTTTATTAAAATTTCATACATTTGTAGTATCAAATTAAAATTATTTTGTATAATGTTATCACTTGGCGCTCTTTTTTTACCTTTTTTTTTAAGAAAGGTAATTCTGTGCGGATATCACATATTTTTTGATGTTAGGCATCTTCAATCCACAACTATAATTAACTTACAACATGTTTAAACAATGCAATATTCAATACACATTTTTCTTTGCATTAAACTTAATTTCTTCTAAATTAAGTTTTATTTATAGCAATGTACAGTGTTAAAAACCTGTACAAACAATGTAGTATTCGGATTAAAAAATATACATTTTTATTGTTCGCATCTTCAACCATTCTCCAAATTTGCATACTTTAAGATTAATTAGTTAATCAATTAGTTAATTGATTTGAGATACGTATTGAATTTTTGAAGCCTTCCAAAGGTATAGTGTTCATCCCAAGTACGCAACCGTTCTGGAAATTTGCATGTTAAAAATTTTAAATTTAATTAATTAAGTAATTAATATATATAATTAAATTTTAATTAATTAATTAATCCGAAGACATCTAATAATACTAGTGCTTATCCCAAGTTTGTATCTCCAACCGTGCTCGAGATGTACACGTTACAACGGTACATTTCCTCTCGCCCTTTACATGACCACAAGGTTGACGACGACGATGTATCTTACATGAAAATTTTAACATTTGGACTTTGCGTCGTGTTATCTCCTCTCATAAGGTGCGTAAAGGAAAAATAAAAGCAGTTTTCTAATACAAATCGACCCCAAGCTTTTGATTGAGCCTAGTTAGGACTCGATCGGTGCATAGCGGTTTCTGAGATCCGATAATCTCGGATGCTCGCAAGTCGCGTACTCGCGTAAAGAACACGGTCGGTCGTCGGTCTCGTGCTGTTTTCACTTAACGCGAGCCACTACCGTGTCTCTTGGTATGATTATGAATAACAAGATTATCTATAATTATATATGAGTAAATGTAATATAACCATATGTTATATTATACGATCATATACAATAATATTTAAATGAGGAAATAATATGATTTTATCTATATGTAATCATATTCAGTTACATATGATTATACAGGGTGTCTTGCATAAGGTATGAAATATTTCATGGAAAGATAGACGGGATCAAGGTAAACATAAAAGTCCACTATAGTTTTTGGATATCTTCAATGATAGCCGAGATATCAGTTTTTCAAATTGTACGAATGAGAGCGCGCCGAGGAAAGCGCTGAGTCGCTCAAGCTATAGCACGGCTCACTGTGTCAAGCATTGGCTGTCGGCGGCAGCTCGAGTGGCTCAGCGCTTTCCTCAGTGCGCTCTTATTCGTACAATTTGAAAAATTAATATCTTGGCTATCATTGGAGATATCCAAAAACTATAGTGGACTTTTATGTTCACCTTGATCCCGTCTATCTTTCCACGAAGTATTTCATATCTTATGCAAGATACCCTACATACAATGAAAACATCTGAACAAATATAATTACAAACAAATAAAATCATATCGGCCAAAATTTTGATATTATTCTATATAATCATATATATGTATAATTATATGTTATTAGATCTGTTTATATCTAATTATATATATTTATACAACAAGTATTTATATATGATCACATTATATCCATTTTTCTCGGGTAGTTACTATAAAAATTATTTTTCCTGACTATAATTATTTTATGTAATTATAGCCGCAAAAATATCATATATTTGTCTATTAATGTATGGACATATAAGCATATAAGGCTAAAGATTTTGATTTATTAAAGATAAATGAAACGATTCTATTAGAGTGTAATTTTTTGTAGATAAAGAAGCGCTATTTAATATTTAGAAATAATTTCTACATAAATGTCATTCCTTTCACGCTCGTCGCATCAATCGAATTGCGTTGATGCGATCGACTTGAGGGACTCGTTGACAAATGTCGTGATGCACCGAAGAGGCGCCGAAACGCCCGCGATTAGTCATCAGCAGTCGAGAAAAAGAAGAGGGAGAGACGCGAATGGGCTAACGTGACGTGTCCTCCTTCGGTGTGCAGCTTCACGTCCGACAACATAATCGAGACGCATGCTAAGAGGCCGGATCGAGGTTGTCAGGTCGTCACACTCGGTGTGGCAATGCAACAATGACCGACGGAATGAGCGAAGCGAAAGAGAGTCGGCCGGAAGTTCCTTATAATCCGCGAATGCCTGTACTGCTGCCGTGTGCAGCCCGAGGAGGACTCCTTAGGGGCATTTAGAACGCTATATAACGCTGTGTGTGCTGTAGGCGGCATAAAAGTGAAACCTTGAAATTCGGGGCGGGGAGAGATCGCGATCGCCGATGCGAAATAGTCGACGCGCGTTCCGTTCCATCCCGTAGACCGGATGTCTTTTCAACTACGGAAACTGAGAGAGCTCAAGCTTAAGAATAGTACTTTGCCGCCGGCAGAACGTCGCCGGCGCGCGGCGGTGTGGAATTACGTAATGCCGAAGTTGTTATACTCCGTGAAAGTTGAATCTTGCATCGTCATGCATAATTTTTAATAATGTATTTCTCGCTGGCAAATAATTATTATCCCGTTAAACGATAACAATAATGCGCTAATGGATAAAAACAGTAGCGTAACAAGGGAAATGGTCCACCCTGGGCACCAATTTAGCAATAAGCTTCCTCGTTACAAGCAAAAATTAAAAATTGAAAATTTGCAACGTAAATACATTTTTAATAAATTAAAAAGATTGTCTGATAATTAGTCTATTGATGATTGCTATCAATGGAGAATACAATAAAGAATCAAGGGGGAGAAGGGGAGGAGGAATTGCTCCGGGCGTTGTTTTTCCATACTACGCTGCTGGATAAAAGATATTGGGGATTTAATTCGCGGAGATATTTCCGACACCGAGATTCCTCGCTGGCAATCGGGCCGGAATGACTCGAAATCCTTGAACGCGGCGCACTTTGTCAAAATGGATTTTCGAAGGATGTCGATCTATAAGAAGCTGTTTACGTTTTGCAGAATAAATTGCAAATTACATGTATGCGATCTTCCTTTGAGGTGGCAACATCTGGTGTAGCTTCTTGCGTTAAGAACTCCTCCTTTGGATCGCGTGCGAGACACGCCATCGTGTATATATACTCTGTGTATCATACGAAAGTCCCTCGAATTTTCGGACGGATGTTCTAAGCCGGGTTTGTCATCCGTACGGGGGCCTCAAATAGACGTCTCGCGTGAGTAAGGAGCGGCTCCTTTCAGGCCCGTAGGTTTCGACCGCAGATTCATTAAAGTCCCGGATTCTCTCTCTGGATCTGCCACTATTATTAGCAATTTTCAAATTTGCGAGGGAACAATGACAATGGAAATTTTCAATAATAATAGGACTCCCCCTCACCCTCCTACGTAAATACCAGACATTTTTGTAATCCCCGCGCTAATACTTCTTCGCTCCCCTTCGTTCTTCCCGACAGTTTGGTCAGAATAAATTTTGTTTCCGTCGGCTGCGGTATTTAGAAGGCTGTGTTTACTATCATTATAGCGGCATCGTCACCTGCAATAATATCAGATAAAGGCTACATTCCGGCACCTTAATTTATGTCCCGCCGTGACTTGTAATTTCCGCGTGCAATGCGTAACTGCGACATGGCTTTTTCTTCCTTCTCATCTCTCTATTGTTTTCGATGCGCATTTCGAATTGCATCACCGGGCTACTGAAAACATAAACTAATATTTCGTTAAGCTTCTATTGGATTGCGCATTGTATATTATTAGATGGTAAAATCTAAAAAATTTACGGACGTACATTCCTTATAACATTCGTCGAAAAGTGTAAAGATTATTAAGCACAAACATACACGTGTAATAATTTAACTTCTGTTCCGAATATTTCGTATCAAATTTAATGTATACAAAGAATATTAATTTTACTTAAATATTTATTATACAGTTTACAATTTCGTGTTTTACAGAAACGTTAGATTTAATGAAAATCGAAATTGTCCTTTGTTATATGCGCGTATAAGTATTTGTAGTATGTTTCTCAACATATGTGTATAAATATTTTCTCTCTTTCTCTCTTTCTTTCTGTTTCGCAATCTGAGCGTGGAAAGGAAGACCTTTCGTGGTTCGAACCTAGTTAAGGCTATCATTTATTATAATATCTATCCGGTTACGGGTCATGGTTTCGGTTGTTGGGGGTTTCGTGATTGTTAAGGTTTCGTTGTGGAGTCACTTTACGCAAAACCTATCGCGTGCTTCAGACATAATCAGCATACGCAAGAATGTACCGAGAAATACGTGAGCAAAAGATAATAGAAGATTTACTTCCTTTCTGTTATTGTTATACTATACATTACACTTTTTATATTTTCGTTTACAAGCGTCACGCATTCGACGCTTTTCTACAGAAAGATGTAGTCAACAAGTATTTTAGATTACAAAAAATTTTAAGTAATGTGTACACACACACACATCACACACCTAATATAAATAGAAGATAAAATAGAATTAACGATATGAATTAATTGATTATTATCACTATTTATAAAACTAGAAAAATTAATAAAAAATACTTTATATACTACAAAAAAACATATTTATTTTATTCCATTAAGAAAATAATTTCAAATTTATGTTTAATCATATTAAAAATACAGTTATAAACATACGAAAATAAAGTATAAAACATCTCGTAGATTATTGATTTTTCTACAACTCAATTTTAATACTTTTATATTCTGAATAATTAGAATCACATGTTAATTATTATACAATTTTATTTAAAAAATAGCAATAACCTTCATGTAATCTTGAAAAATCAATTTTTTTTTCGAAAATTCATTTCATCGACAAATCATTTCATACACATATACAATTCTTATCTAAAATATTTCTTTTTTAAGATGCTTTCTTTTCAAGATAAAATAAAAATGTCTCAATTTAAATACCTCGTCTTGTGCATAAAAGAAAAAAAATCCGATTATAATATATATTTTAAGTGGCACAAATAATTATATATTAACGTCAGAAGGATGATATGTTGGCCATACAAAACGAGACAAGTGAATGAAACACGTTCAGGGAAAGACATTATATGAGGATGGCACGAGCTTAAAGTCCACGATGTATCACGCATGCGACTTGTATTGTCCAGAATCGCGGACCATGAAAAACCAGTCTCGCAGTAGCTCGTGCCGAACTTAAAAACTCTCGCATGCGTATTTATATCAGTTGCGAATATAAAACGAATCACACGAACGATTCTCTGCTCAAAACATACCTATTCGCTTGTCATTACATCGAGACTGTTTCTATTCTAATGTTATCGTAAGAAGAGAACAACCCTTAATTCAAAAAAATCCATAAAAGAGAAGAAATATGATTTAATCTTAATCAAAATGTTCCAGCGATAACGAGTAAAATTTATTAAAGACTCTGCAATCGGAGACTAAAAGCGATTTTGTCGAAATATTGCAAGAGAGGAGAATTTAGAAGAAAAGGTGATATTATAATCATTGTATGTATTATAGGTATTATGGCTATTCGTAATATCTCTGTTACCAGGTGAGAAATTCTAATTCTTGCTTATCGAATTATTTGTTTAGTTATACAATAATATTTCAATACACAACGTTTGTTAGAAAATATTTTTACTTTTGTGTTGAGTGTTCTGAAACATTTTCAAGATACATTTCAGCGTTGAATTACATATACCTCTTTATTCTTTTTAAACTTGAGAGTGTCATCACGTAAATATAAGTATGTATACTTGAGTATTTCTTTTGTTATTTAATATTTTATTCGGCTCTCTCTCTCTCTCTCTCTCTCTCTCTCTCTCTTTCTCTCTCATCTAACAAAACACCGTGGACCAATCAAGACTGATTGTTTCATGGTTAGACTCTGACTATAAGATCTCTAAAGCTCACTAACTTCCAGAACAAGAAAGACGCCTAATAAATGTGCGTGTGTAATTTCAATGCATTGTATGCGGCGGTATCACGCTGTATTAAGAAGCGAACAATTCTCTCCTATTGCGGAGAGTCGAGAGAGAAGAGAAATCGGAAGTACGCGCCCTGCATGCGTGGCAGATGTTCGTTTCGCGAATGCTTCTTGATTCTCGTGTACGTCAGCGTACGCGCACGCGTTTATGTCGTGTGGAAAGAACAGTGATCAGAGAGCCGTCAGGGAGCCGTCAGGGAGCCGTCAGGGAGGGTCTTTTTTCCTTTCCCTTTCTCGCCCTGCCTGTGCGCCGGTTTCACCTTCCTTCCTTCTCACGAAGAAACCGGACTTCTTGCCGCAGAGCCTGGGAGTCTGCGGGTTCTATTATACGATCGACCCTTACCTCGACGTTGACTTTCGCCGCAGTTTCGCGAACGCTAAACTAGAATTTCGGGAGAAGCTTCTCTTTCTGCAACGCCGCGACTACGTTGGGGCAAGATTGTGCTCTCATAACGACCCCTCGTTCTTAGGATCCGTTGTTATGAGATGGTCGAGCGGAAGCGCAACGAACTCGCGTGAGCGCGAGCTGTACTTAGAACGCACTTAATGTTTGAGGAAGCTAACAGTAAAATAAAGTGAATATCTCTTAACCGATTCGAGCGACGGTTATTTCGAGGGATGAGAAATGTAATTTGTGTGCGTGTAATTTTAAGAGGACATTCAATAATAATTAAGGGGGTCTTCTACTGTAGCGGATCAAAAAAAGTTAAAAAAAATTTTTTTTGCATATTTTGTAAGTATAGAGTATAGAACATATGTCTAGGATTTTAAAAAAGGATTTTGCCCGATTCACAAAATTAATAAAATTATAGTACGTAAAATAAAGAACAGTGTTCGGTGCGCGCTTAGCGCTCAGAAGCTGTCTATACCCAGAATACAAGGATGGATTGTAGAGACGAAAGATCAGAGTGAGTTAATTTCTTTTAAATTATAATAAATTAAGTTAAAGTTAATGGCTTATAAAATTAATTTAGTTACGTTAAAAGGTAATAAAAAAAAACTGACGCAGTTAAAAATTATGTTAAGATTGTAAATTAAGTTTTGTATAAAACATATAAAATAACAAAAAGTATTGACAAAGATCCACGCCAAAGATCCGCCAAAAATCCGCTGCAGATTGATATGTAATAAAATTCTCATTTTTATGTTTAAAAAAATATTGTTTTCTATGTGAGAATGTATTTCTTTCTTTTTTTTTTACATAGACATAAATTTGTAACTTGAAAAAAAGTTAATAAGTTAAAATTTAAATGGTTCAAAAATAACTAGTTAAAGTTAAAAATTATTAATTTCAACTTTATTATTTAGCTTTTTAATTACTTACTGTTTATGTATATCTTAATTATTTTGTATTGGAATTTTGTTGTAGAACTTTAAATGAAATGGCGTAATAATAGTCTTCATGTCACAATTCTCGAGGAATCTCAATGTTCATGTTCCCCAACTTTCGGACAATTGAGTTTTCAGTTTTAATATTCTTATGACAATTACAAAACATACAAGTGATCTGGTAAGTAGATCATAAGAGGTAAAGCATAAGAGAAGAATCAAACATCTGTCGCGTGCATGCCATTCAATCCTTCTACTTCGCGATGCAGATGAGACATAATAATGCAAGCGTGTGCCACGCGCACCAGTAAAATGTCGGTAAAATACATTGGAAGGGGAGAGAGGGAGGGGCGAGCATTCAGAGCGTGCCAAGCCGAGCACGGCTACTCAATTCTGCGCTTTTACTTGCGCCGGAAGCTGTAAGACTGATCTTCTATATAGCTTTTGCAGCTGCAGCTATGTCACATGTTCGGATACACGATGCCGCTTGTTTCAGCTGATACTTCAGCTCCAGACGGAAATAGAAATGGTCGACATGCGCCACCGCGTAGGAAGTAAATCGCGGCTGATTGATCGGCGCGAGAAATCGCGGTCGCGAAGACGAGGAGAGCCTTCACGCATCAACGAGGAATAACCGTGCACGTATACACGACGGGACGCAATTACGCGTGCGATACGACTCCAATCGGCAGTGGCCACCATAATGGGAGTGACTCTCCACGTGGCCATGAGCGCTCGAGCATAGAGACGCGTGCGTGGCCCACTTGCGAAATGCAGGTTCCACACGCATTTCCATGAAACCCATTATATTGTGCAAGCCTCCTTAGAAGGATCAACTATGCGCAACCCAATTTCGAAAACTGCGCCGCGCGCGGCATCGCACGGTTATGAGAGCTTCCGGCCTCGGAACACACCGCGAAGAGGCAGGAAAGACATGTCTATGATGTCTATCTAATCATCAATATTCGAGCTTTATATACCCTCTTTCGAGTTAATTTAATATTTTGTATTTGTACCAGTGAAAAAATTTTCAAGTGTAAAATCAATATTTTTAAAAAATTCTAAGGTATATAAGGCTGGGTTCCGTTTCAACGCATGATGCGCATAATGCATTGTTCATCCTTGTTTAACATTTGACAAACAACAAGGATGAACGATGCATCATGCGTATCATGCGTGAAACGGAACGTACCCTAACTTTTACAATTGACTATATAACTAACTATGTATAACTTCGGGATATATGTATTTACGAGGTAAACAGTTTTATTTAAACTCTTGCGTTTTTGTCATATATATCTTAGAGATAAAATACGACAAGTAGATAATTTATAAATAATGCTTATAAATAAATCAATAAAATGACGTATTAACTTATAAAATGTGTTTACAAAGTTTGTTAGAGAGTAAAAAATAATAAGAATTGATATATATTTTTGGTGTCCTAATTCATAGATAAAATTCGAGCGGTGAGACCTGCAGCTGAAGTAACTGCAGAAAGAGTCCGCATGCCTCTATACTTCGTATTCCATGTCTTGCCTCGGTTTGACCTATACTCGACTATTCAGAGATGCAAACAAACGAAAAGCAAGTCGAGCAAGTTGTATGGAAAGTAAATAATAGACATTTCGAACGCGCCGCAAAGGGATGTGAAAACCACTTTCGTCCACGAAGTGATACTACACTCACGGCGTTTATATAACAACCCTCGAAATGCGTGTCACGTCATCCCTTCGTTCTTCCACGAGCAAGCAGGTTTTTATCGATTATTACTACGTGAGGGTTCTCGGGGGGTGATTTAGGCTCCCCATGGTGCGAGGCATTAAAGTCTGATGCTCTTTCGGGGGTCGAGCCGACATGGCCGGAGGCTGCGCGCGTTGCACCAGCATAAGCTCTCGAAGATGAATGCGTCTGAGGTTCACGCACACCTTTCCGACATGGAGTTTCTCTTTTCAACGTTTCTTTCTCTCTTCTCAGTTCAGTCCCCCTTGAGTTTAGTGTGTTTGCTGAATTATTCAATCCTGTTTCATTCTTAAGGATGCTCATTCGTGAATTGGTATTCTTAGAGAGACGCCACGCTATGACGAGATAAGCGGGAATTCATTCCCTTTTCAAACAGCCCTTTGTTCCTTCCGATACAATCACATAAATACAATGCAGATCCGTTATTTATATATTGATAGGGAGATTTATTATAATCGCGTGACTTGGATGAAATTATTTTAATCAGAACTAACAAGATGGCTGAATCTTTTTATTCCTGACTAAACGGATGAAATTCCGCAGGGAGTTTCTACGTGTCGCGTGACAAAAATAATGATATAATCAATCATGCTTGCTTGTGTGTGTGCGTATTTGTGAGACATCGCTGTTAGGACGATAAATATTTAATTATACACACACAATTGCGGAGTCTTTAATCTTCAGAACAGTTTTCTGTTTTTACAGTCTTGTTTTTACAGTCTTCTTTGATGCGGAAATGTATTGAAATTGATTTTACGCGATCGTCGCAGCGTCACAAGCGGGCGCGTACCTCTGCGGTTTTCCGCTCGCGTTCTACTCGAAAGTTTCGTTCGGGTATGACAGCGAGCGACGTTGAAGTGTATATCCGTTATTTTCCGAGCGATCGAACATTTGCTCGTCGCATGGAACGAAGGAGAGAAGAAGGCAGGAATGGGAACCGTAGAGAGCAACTGTGGGAAAGCGACGACGTCGTTGGCTTCGCTATCAGCTGCTCGGGATGCGAAATAGCGAAGCCATTGAATTCCCTGAGACAAAGGGAGTGGCAGGACGGGACGCGTTGCGGGGATTTGTTTCACGATCAAGCTTGAATTGCTTTGAATCCCCTGCGAGCGAAGGCTAGGTGTCAGAATTTAATAATTAGACTGAATTCAAGTTTAATTTGATGCTTATATAAATTTAGCTTGATACTATTTATTTATAATTTAGAACAATATTGAATCTTTAATTCAATTCATTATTTAATGGAATTTATTTTCATTGTTTGTACCAACAAACTAATAAGATTTTATTTTATATTTTATTTTATATTTTACTAATTAAATTCAATTTTATTCAATTTATATTAATTTTGTGCGACTAGATAAATAAATAAATTTTCTTTCAATAATCGCAGAGAGTTTATTCCGATTGGAATGAATTAATAAGAAAGCAAGGTAATAATAATCTTGATCTCAAATAGCGTTGTCATCGAGGAAGACACGCGCCTTCACACGCAACGAAAATTAATCCTGCCTTACGTCCGTGCGTGATTCATACGAGAAATATGAGTAGGGAACGGGCGGGGAAATAGAACCGATATGCACGTGATACAATCCCATCAGTGCTGCAAGCAGGTCGAAAGAAATTAACGAGAGTTAATTGCAGCTCGTAAATCCTGGTATTTAACGGTAGATGAGCCAGCGACAAAAAATCGACGCTCATTTGCATGCAACTCTCATTTGTATCGTAAAATTTATAATAGAAAACTGTGTCTGTCACAACATCACACTTAAAATTAAGTCCTTTAAGAGGATGCTAAACTGCCCATCAAATTTGATTGAGGTCGATAATGTAAAGTCATTCGTTTACCCTTGTTTATAAAAATATTTGTTTCAAAATACAAATTATGTAGCTTATACGTACAATAAAAAATATCCCTCATTTCAGAATAGATTAAAGAATAAGACTATATCGTCAAATTACGACTAAAAGCCGTAAAAAGTTTTTTTTAAATCAAATTTTCAAAAATCTGTAGTGAAAGCGTTTAGATAAATAAAATTTGATCACACAAATAACTCTTTTTTATGGCTTTTAATCGTAATTTGACGAATATAGTCTTATTCCTCATTCTATTTTAAACTGATGTATGCCATTTATTTGTATGCATAAGCTACATAATTTGTATTTTAAACCAAATATTTTTATGAACAAGAATAAACGAACGACTCTACGTTATCGACCTCGATCAAGTTTGACGGGCAGTTTAGGATCCTCTTAAAGAGAAAAAAAAGAGAAAGAGAAAGAGAGAGAGAGAGAGAGAGAGAGAGAGAGAGAGAGAGAGAGTTTTCTCTTCTAGAAAACAATAAAGCAAACCTACGAAAATTTTTTTAGCGTAAATATACATAATTACAACAGGACCAATTGTCAATATCACGTGCTATTTATATACTTGTGCTCATGTACTTTCTAGAACGGAAAATGTTTTCAACGGATGATTGATATTATTAATTTCTATCTGTTTAAGAAGGTACTTTTAGTAGAATAAAATATTAAATAAAATAAAATATAATTTTGATTTACAAAAAACAAAACAATATTTACAAGACAAGACAGTAAAAGAATAAATACTTTTATATATACTTTTTGTAACATAATATTTATAGGTAGTTGGAGAATTTTTGTATAAACTGATTCCAAAAATTTAATATTGATATCTAAAATATAAATTTCACAATACAAAAGAAACTACCATATGTTTACCATATTTTAAAAACATTTGTAATTTAGTTAAGAAAGAAACAATTCCCTAATATATGAATATTAATTTTGCACTTATGCCAATTTATGTAATTGTAATTTAATCCTTTCAACTTTAAAATTTAGTTAAAGTCAAATCATTAATCAATTACAAACGATAAAAGAGATCAATCGTTTCCAATTACAATAAATAAATTTCATGTTCAAAGAACAAACTTTTCCTTTCCTCAGTACACATCAACTTGCAACGTAACCAACAAAGCCTACGGAGTGTAAAAGATGCATTTGCATATCAATCCTTCACGGCCCACTCGCGACGTAGTAACGTACTTCGATCTTCGCTAGAAAATTGCGATCCGGTCACTTTTTCCACCCACGATTTCCGATTGCCTGTAACACCGTGAACAGCTGCTCGTTATTTTAAAATATCTCAAAACTTTTTAAATAAAAATCTATGTATGTTTGCATTGTTATTTTCATTAACAAATGCTCTTGTCACTCGTTTGAAACACATTAAGATTTACTAATCCTTTTACATTGCTAATGACATATTCGTCTGGGAATTTCTCAAAGATTACAATTAAGTGCAATGGAAAAATCTCACGTCATTGAATCATTGTGTAATTATTCTATAAATATAATAGTAGTAATTTAATGCATAATTGCAGTCAAGATATCTAATCTCTTTGCTTATCTTATCTCGCGCTTGACGCGGTGATTAATTTCTTGTTACTCAACACAATTACTCTGCTGCTTAATAATAAAACATGTTTTGCGTTGTGATATCGTTAATATACAATTTTTATTATTCGTTGGTATTACTGTTTAATAACAAATTTTATTTACAAAATCTTTGAGAAATTCCCAGACGAATATATCATTAGCAATGTAAAAGGATTAGTAAATCTTAATGTGTTTCAAACGAGTGACAAGAGTGACAATTTGTTAATAAAAATGACAATGCAAACATACATAGATTTTTATTTAAAAGGTTTTGAGATATTTTAAAATAACGAGCAGCTGTTCACGGTGTTACAGGCAATTGGAAATCGTGGGTGGTAAAAGTGATCGGATTGCAATTTTCTAGCGAGGATCGAAGTACGTTACGAATTTTTAACTTTTGAGTGTTTACAATGTATTACAATGTATATATAGCTAGAATATCACAGAGAATATCAAATTCTGTTTAAGATTGTAAGCTTGTGTAAAAAAAGACTTTGCAACAACGATCTGTAAATGGACGCGGTTAAAACAAGCACATTTCTCAACTTTCTTAGCATAAACTCGAAAATGATTCATCCGTTGTGGTTCTCGTCATAAACATTTCCGCGGGACATGCTTGAAAGCATGTCTTGAAAACTATTCTCGTACGGAAACATACTCTACATTCTACGCGTCAGATGTTAGCAGTAAACTGGGTGACGATTTTTTAAACACTCATGTTTCTGAATTTTAATCGCATAATCATTCTAAACTCTAATTCTGATAAAGTGGAAGTCGAGAACATTCCTGTTTCTTTGATATCGTATCACAGAAATTATTTTAGAATAAGAAGCAATTCCGTATTGCTTAATTCAAATAAAAAGATAAGAAATATATAATCTGAATATTTTAAGATTTTAATATTTTGGAATAATTTAAAATTTTAATATTATTCCTCTCTCTCTCTCTCTCTCTCTCTCTCTCTCTCTCTCTCTCTCTCTATTTCTCTTTCTCTCTCTCCCTGCCCCATTTCTCTTTCTGTTAAAATAATACGTAATGTATACAGTCATACTGCAAAGATTTCTGTTTGCTGATTCATAGGAAGTGTCAATCCTGCTTGTTTTTTAAATTCCTCCAACGCTTTAGAAATATCGAGCTGTTTCGGAACAAGATACTCTTTAGAGATTCAACGAGAAGAGGACCTCCCGTGCGAGATATTCCTTAGAATCTTCAAGGGCTGACTCTCCGAGGAAGAATCCTGATACGATCCCAGCTCCTTTCTAAGGGAGGAGTGTACTATAATACACAGATCAGAATTCGGCCGCCCACGATGTTTCGCCATTCTAAACCGTATTAATTTGTTCAACTGTTATCAAAAGCTTATTGTTACAAAAGCTTATTATATAATAACAATAAATGTAGCCTAAAACAAATAATATAACATAAAACAAATTAAATAAAAACAGTGATGATAGATAAAACATAATAATTTTAAGATAAAAGACAATCATCGAGAGTATTTTGCTATGAAAACCCTTTTACTTAAACCGGTCAAAACTGGCATTTAAACTGTAGGTCCCATAGGTATCTTTATATAAATTGTAAGAAGCACCATAAAGTATGTTAAAAAGTCACCATACTTTTGATAAGAGAAGAGAAGAAAAAGCTAAGAAAGAGAAGAAAAAAATTAAATATATTTTTAATAAAAATATAAAAGACTAAAAAAGAAAAAGAATGGGTCAATGAAAATTAGCGCATGGCTTCCTAAACCTATATATCGATTGATCGGAGAAAAAACCTACATGTTACATCTGCTCTTTCCACGCGCGGCACCCTAAGAGTGGCTAGATTAATATCACGATGGCCCTTTCGTCGTGCAAGAATAAAAGGATGGAGTGAGGGCATCACATGTACTAGAGGGGCAGGAAATTGCTCTGGAAATGATTCTAATTTCCTGGCCTCGTAAGGAGAAATACCAGGTAGTATCCCGATCTGTTCCGTTGATGTTCTATAATCCGTTGTAATCGATCGGATCGCGATTCTTGCCTTTTCATCATCTAAACTACAGGTGGCCAACAGCTAGCTGCACGCGTGATGGCATGAGGATCTCATTACAACAGTAAGCTCTTTGTTTGCGTATTTTATCAACTGTTTTACAAATTTCAAAATTTCTATTGCTCAAATTGGAACGGAATACATTAAACCAGTATTGAATCCTGGTTAGATATCAATTTTATCAAAAAGAGATTTTATATTTCAATATTGATCCTGTGTTGGATTAGCATCAAAATAATGTTATGGTATCAGTTTAATATGTAGAGTAATATTGAATAATAGTATTAGTTGAATATACTGCTAGTAGATTTCAGTACCAATGATGAAATTAACAAAAGAAGTATGCCAAGTATCAATACTGAAACAATATTCTGCAGGTAGATTTTTAATATTAACCTAGTAGCACAAAAGATATTGACGCAATATTGGGAAGTAATGCAAAGGCAATATTCCCAATATCAAGGCACAATGGATTCGATCTGAGTGCCAGAGATGGGGCCCCATTTGGGGACCACCTCCCGATCCACTATTATTATTATTATTCCCAATATGTCCAATATTGTAAAGTAGACGCTTCACTTCATTGAGCCAATTTGTCCAAGTAGTAATATTGATTCAATATTAATTCAACATTGGGCGATGCTGAATCAATTAATTTGTCATATTGGACATGAATTGTATTCTAAATTGGAACTAATATTTTATGATCAATATTGACGTTACATTGGGAAAACATTGGTCAATGCATTCCCAATATAATCAATGTTTAGACAATATTATAAGCTAATGTAATGCCAATGTATTCTGCTACTAGAATATGTATAAAAATTAACAGATTGTCTCCAAACGCAAAGTAGTACTCCGCCGCCAGAGGGACGCGCGGCTAAACGTTCTCCCGTAAAAAAAATTTCACGCAGTGCATTATAAACCCACTGATACTTGCACGATTACTTTCTAGAAAATTAAAAAAAAATTCTTTCATGAAGAAAAAAACAAATAAGTAACAATTAAACAATGCTAAATGTTGAATCAGAATGTATCGCTAAAAGTGTAGAATTGTAATTATAAACAAGAAATAACAAAAATATTCACCATTGTAATTTAAGACAGATTTTGACATAATGCGAAAGTTATTGAGGCTATAACGAAGATTTGATACATTTGTAACAAAAAGTTGAAAGCAGAATGACTCAGTTTTAAAAAGCGAATTGTCCCACCTAATCCGAAACGGTGAACTACCTACGCGAAAAACGTCGACGAAGAGAAATGGAAGACTCATCGTCTGATCAAAGAGTTTCCGCCGCTCCATTCCTCGCGAAACGGTTTAACCCGAGCAGGGGGGAAACTCAATTCAGAGTCAAGAGTTGGCCGAGAACTTGATCTATTTTCTTAATGGCCGCTCCGTTGGCATGCGTCCTAATGCAGTGGTGCCCACCATTCATTGAGAGAGCTTTCACGAGAGACTACAAATATTCAAGAATTATAACCCAATCGAAGAAAACTTTGATTTTAAACAATAATTTTACAATACATTTCTTATACATATATAATATACCTATTGAGATTAAAAATAGCGTATACAATAAAAAAAATCAAAACACTATAAAAAAATTAATAAAAATATAAATTAATAAAAAATCTTTCTGAAGCAATTTGCAGATAATACGGAACAACCGTGGCTTGAGAACCGCCATCTTAATGACCGACGAATTCGTGCGTCTTATCTTCAGGGTCCGCGGAAACTTTAGATCGGACCGGTTGACTTCTCTTCGTGTACGCAGTTGGAATACGCAGTCGGGGCGGCTTTTTTGATAGCGCGCGGCTGTCGCCGGCGCGATGATGGATGACGCTGCGCGCGCGGCAAGAACGCGAAAGCCCTCCTATCCGTCGCCTCGTCTGCGACGGAGAAACCATCGTGTCGGGCGACGACCACGGCGATGCATCCAATGATCGTGATTAATGGCGGCAACATTGTTGCTGCGAGACTCTCCACCGGTCGGAGGCGACAGGTGCCATTGAGGCATCGGGGCGAATCATGCGCGCGATTATCACGCCGCCGCGCCGGTTCGACGTGTTTGTCGCGCGTCGCTACGTCGCGTCGCGTTGCGTCGCCTCGCGGCGGCAAAACCCGTCCGATCCGATGTCATGGGATTTACATCTCACGGATGTTACGAGGCAGAATTCGCGGATATTTTTCAACCAGTGATCAGAATGGAACTTGATTACTTATTTACTTAGATGAGTTGGAATTAAATGAAAAAATACCAAGAAGCTAAAAACAAACAAAAAATTCTCATAAATGAAGAATAAGTTCAAAATCACAATATTTCTAATTGTAAGTTAAATTTTAATTTGATGAAAAAGTGCATTGTGCTTGTTTATATTTTAATGCCAATTAAAATACTTTTAGGCAATTTTAATTTCTGTATAAATGAATTAATTGACGCTCTTATATCTTAATTAATTTGCGAAGAAAGAAATCCGTGTGACACTAGTTTCAGGTTCACAACACTGTCGACCGTATTTCGTTAAATAAGTCTGCGGCTGAAGATGCTATCGTCTTTCGACACGCTCAGTCAATTAAACTGGACTCCTCTCTTGACAGGGCTTACTTAATTGATCCAATTTACAAAGAGATTAAGCGCGTTCCGAGACGAGTTCCAGACAGACGAGTGGCCAAAATTTCCTGACCAAACGGCCAATAATTATATGGCGTCCGCCAGGTATTTGGTTAAGATCACGAGATCTCTCAGCGATATCATTTTGTTCTCTCTCTCTCTCTCTCTCTCTCTCTCTCGACAAGAAGGTCTCGTGGACTTCGAATAATTATCACTTCCGAACGGTCGTGTTTTTATCTCCATCTGTAGCATTTCGTATAATGAATCGACGGAATGTGGTTGTCATTTCTTATTCGCATATTAAAAATTTGCAACTTTGTTTAAAAACAATAGAATTCTTATCTAATATCTTATCATCTATGAATTATCTATTGTACCATAATTATACAAATATTTTATTTCATATATAATTATTTTCTATGGAAATTTGCGATAATCAAGATCTATCGGATATTAATAATGTATAATTATCACATTTGTTTGAGAAAATTATTCGAAAACATAAATTTTCATTTCCCCAACTTTTAATTTTTTTTTTCAATTTATTGAGAATGAAATTAAGAAAATAATCTAGAGGAACATTTTATAGTAAAATATTATCGAACATTAAACCCCACACACACTCACGCAAACAAACAACAATCTTCCACTATGTTTTTACCAAAATATGCCGGATAAATAAATATCCATGTCTCCCGTTAATATTCTTAAAATATACGTGTTGCACGGTCATCTCGGAACCGCCCTTGATACACCCTGGAATCAGAGGGAACCAAAATAACCCGCGCGTCGCAGACTCGAGTCCCTGCGCGCAAAGAACAACATTTTCGGGCCGCTCCTAATGGCCTCTCGAGAACCCTTTCTTGTCGAGTTTGGCTGTGCGAAGGTGTAAATTGGACAGCGGCGACGAGCAAGAACCTCGTTTTAGCGTATTAAAAGAAAAAGTCCTCGCCGCCAAGCCGTGTCGATGACAATCGTAGATATTCTTGTATTCGAACTTTCTCTCGTGCACGGAAAAAAGTGTCACAGATTATTGCTCTGCCGCTGATTTATGCATGTATGAAAGGGAAACGGAATTGCTCTTTCTAAAAAAGTAAAATTTTATTTAGCTTAAAATAAAAAATGTTATCTACATAAATTTAGTTTACGTTTATTATAACGTAGTTTAAAATATCGTGATTCGTTCTACTGAAAGATAAGAATGCTTCAATCTGTTTTATTTACTTACTTTGACATTTATATTCAGTTACCTATCTGCATGTATTCAATAATTTAGGTAGAATGGATTTTGAAATATTCCTGCACATTTTATAGATCGAAGCGTGTGTTTTTAATGTATGGCACAAATATTTATAATTTAAAAAAAAAGTCTTAAATGAACCGTTGGTACTGAACCGCGTACTAAGTAAATTTAGCACTCCGGCATGAGATCAGGTAGCTTGAATTAGAAAACATTGACCGCTAAGATGCTGATATAAAGACTTAACTCTGTACAGAGAATCGCCTGAAAGTTCCGTGAAGGCGAGCTTCAGGCATGATTAATCTCGATGGAATTATTAACACTAAGCACTAGACCAACAACCCCGTCAAATTAACAATGAAGATTTCAGACTTATTTTAAGTTTTAGAAAATATTAAGATTTTTTTGAAATTTATGTTGACTTTTGTCGAGATAAAAAATTATTGTATACGCCAACTTATTTTCTACCAACCACTTTAATGGCAAATTTATTTAGACATTTTCTAATTATTGTATTTGTAATTTTTTTGTAATTAGATTAATATTATAATACCAAGTCACAAAAATATAAATCATATCAATTTAAATTTCTTCTTTCTATACACATACGTAAAGATTCCGAAAATTTATGCAAATAAAGGATTGGAAAATTGGAAAAAAATAACATTAATTGCCTAGTTTACGTCAAGAATATTTGTTTGCTTCTATGTACATTTTCTTCGGTTGATTTCCTTGGAGGTTGCCATTGATCACGAAGACAGCTGGGGCCTTCTATGAATCAGGATTATCTACCGAGCGTGAGAATCGCCGCCGCGATCACCGTAGCTCGTTAACTTAATCCGATAAAGAATTGACAAGACAGTGATATTTCCGTCGCAAACTACATTCTTCACGGAGTGGTTGGTCAGTTAAAATCACGATTTATCTCGAATGATATGCAGATCAATTTCTCTCGTTTTTCATTTAAAAATGGATTATGCATTTTTATGCAGTGTAAAATTTTTATAACTCCTTAATTACGAACTGGTTTCGCTGTTAATTGGTGATATAAATTGTATAACATAGTATATATGCGATCGATATAAAAGAAAATTAATAGCAAATACAATTTTCTTTTTATTTATTTGATAAATAAAAGCTTTAGAAGGCATGTGTGATTTTTTTCCTTCTTCAAAAATATTGACATAAAATATTGACATAAAAATATTAATGGGAAAAAATATTATTATTTCTTACAGTGTACTCGAAAGTTCACTTGACTTGAATACTGGAATAATAATAGGGACGCTAAATCATGTATTTCACGAGGGAAATATTCTTTTCTCAGTTTTTCTGCATGTCTCGTCGGATTTCTGTGTATTTTATAAAGCGGATAAACGAGCCTTCTACCTGAATGTTCGAAGGCGTAAGGGCGTGCGGCATTTCTTCAAAGATTCGAATGCACTGTAAGAAAAAGAGAGAGGAAGAATCTTAAAGAGCTCAGTTTAAAAGTCTTCTTTACATTTTTGCAGCTTTACGCGCAGGTTTGCCCGCTCCGAAAAAATATCTCTTCATCCTGTGGACACTATTGTCACCTAAATACCAATACTCCACACATATACACACACACGCACACACAAATTCATCTGTAAAATCCATAAAATCACCTACGAGTTTCTTTTACGGGTGGTTTCGAGAAGAAATGTGACGCGCAAATCTTTATGAAGTTAAGCTTGAATTTAAGCTTCAAGATTTCTATTTTGTCATGAATTCAGCTCTTAAACGTCATCGGAAAGTACAATAATGTTTACCTCTTTTTAAAGAAATTGGTTACATTTCTGTATTATTCAGAACCGTGAAATTTGTGATACTATTAAGTAGTCACGAAATGTTTAAAATGAATTAGAATTAGGTACGCCAACGTGCCATAAATCCGGTTCATGTTTCATGTTTAAATAGAATGTTCAAATTTATAAATTGCATTTTTACAAATGCAAAAAAAACTTAAATACAAAGAAATTTTCTTTATATTTGTATTTACGTTCTTTTTTTATTCCAAAGGAGACTAGAGGGTCGCAGATTGTTCGAAAGTTTTTTGGAGCAATTTTTGGTGACGAACTAAATGTCGAGTTTTGACATACACACACATCTAATTTGCAATCTGCATTCGTACATCTTCGTATCTACTTCGGCCGATCTTTTACGCTTAGTCTCCTTTTAACGGCGTGCAAAGAACGAATAAGAACTCACTAAGTAAAGCCGCTCATTAAAAGCGTCCTAATTGCAGTACCGTTAACTCATGTTCATATAATTACAAACTGTTAAAGCAAAGCCAAACGTTAGCTGTTTCAGACTTATATCGCTGTTTATTAGCCAAACAAAAAAAAAACACAATTTTTTAATGTCACAGATCTGATTATCGGTAAAAGAAGCTAAGTTACATTATTCATAAAACAACAATCGTCAAATTAAATAGCCGCTAAAAGTTGCTTCCTTCCGAAAAGAAAAAAAAATACGTAGATTACGCGTTCTGCAGCTCTGATGAGTTTTCAGAATATAAATTAATTACGTTTAGTTTGTTACAAGGTGACAAAAAGAGAATTTGATGCAAATTTATTCGAATTTATTCGAGTTTAAATCATTTCTAATAAAGTATATTGATGCATGCTATCGCAATATGGCTCTTTTTACACAGACAATCATCAGTTGTGTATCAGTGATATTAAATTCGCGATGTACTCGATGTGATCGCGTGCTCGATCTTGGAAATGCGCATTTCGCAATACACGAAATGAAAAGAATCAACAGGAACGCGACGATGTCGTCGCGAGCATATCCACAATAAAATGTGTTTGGTCGATGGAAAAAGCGGGCGTTATGTCAGTCTTCATATCAATCTCTCGGAAGTCAAACCAATCAACTTCCCGAAATAAGAAAGCCTGCAGACGGAAATCGAATGAGACTCTATAGTCACGATGCTGCGATGCGAAATGAAGGAATTTATTCATTTAACAAAGTTGAAAGTAGCTTCTGAGGAGGCTCGTATCTCGAAACCGAAACCAAAGGATCTACCTGCTCCCTCCCGCGCGATACCTCACAAAAGACTCACTGAACCGCGTCGCAAGTGAAAATGTGTCATTACCGCACAAATTACGATGCCGGTGCTTCCATACGCATCCTGCGTCCCTCGATATAATTGCCGTGAATTAACGTCGATCGATGGATAGCCCGCGGAGAGATGTCGGCAGTATATATATTGGCGCGACTACTAATGTTACGCTACGACCATATTTCTCGAAGCGTAAATTGCATGGAGGGCATTGGGCGACATAAAAATACTAAATAGTGCTTGCAGATTGAATGATAGATTACTCCAATTCTGATCACAATTATTACCATAAAACTGTGTAAAAAGGGGTGTAATCTGCGCAGTCAGATTTTTGCTCATTGCCGAAATGTCAATTAGTGTTTGTTGGTAACGTGAAACAGTTAAAATCCACTTTAGATTTGAAAGCGTCAGATTTCAGGAGAGAAATCTGATACATTTCTAGTAATTTTTTTTACAAAATATGCAGTTTGATGTAGAGTTACTAAACAATTATCAGTAAAAATAATTGTTTAAAAATAAGCTTAAAATAGCAAGACTTTAAAATAATGAATTGCAAATTAATGTATTGTTTTATTCTAATATTCTAATTTAATAATTTGATTAAAATATCATTCTTTACTCAAAACTGTAATTATAATAAGCTGTTTTTATGTTTATTGATTGATGCAGACTCAGATGTATATTTGTGCTCTCTCTCTTTCTCTCTCTCTCTCTCTCTCTCTCTCTCTTTCTCTCTCTCGATGCTTGTATATAAGCGTCTATTTTTTCTGTTACTTTATGTAATCTATGTTTTATACTTTACATGGAATTAAATAAAATACATCTTGAATTTCAACACGATCTATAGATTACCACAGTACGCTTAAACACCTGATATAACATCCTTGAAATTAATTTACATACTGCGTTCAGTATTATTACCTTATTCAATTGACAATTTTATGTACAAATACTGTTTATGACTGTTTAACCTACAGATACATTTGTTATTGTTTTTCTATTTAACGTGTGAAATTTAAAATTATATGGAGCTAACCGAATCGACAGTTTTGAATTTATTATTATTATGGTACGACTGAAGATTATTAAAGTATACTCGAAACGTTTAGTGAGAAATTGTATTTCAATAAACTTACTTTTTTTATTTATTGACATCCTTAGTTATTCGTTTTAATCTTTTAAATTCATCTATTGCTTAGAAATGTCAAACCCATACAATTTATTTAAAAAAGAACAAAAATATCACAAGATTAGTTAACGTGTAATTTTTTTTAGAAAAAAAGCATACATTTTTTTTTAAATAAAATTAGAAATAACAGAATTAAATTAAAACATAGAAATATCCAAAATATATGCATAGAAAAAGAATTAGTATTAAATCAACAATTATTCTCATATATATAAGCAAGAATGTAAAATCCTTAAAGAATTTGATAATCTTAAATACATTATCAAAAAGAAATTTGTATATATATGATTTAACAAAGAAAAATATATTTCTCTATATTCAATAATAATTTTCATGGGGTCAAAGAGATAAAACAGCAACCATCTTTACAAATCAAGAATTAAAATTTTGTGATGAAAATCTGAAATGAAAATTTAGCATATTTTGTTGAAATTTAAGATTACCAAAATGTTTACGTTCTCATGTTAACATACGTCTGAATGATTGCTGATTTGCTACTAACTTTCCTTCCGTGTGCGCGATCGCCGCATTGCAGATTGCAGCTGCACCGAGAATATCCCTCGTTTAATTTCACGGTAGAATCAAACAAACACCCGGTCGATTTCATTCATCACGTAAATCGCGGGGAAAGCACGAGCTTTAATCGATCCGGGTGCCCCCTCCCCCGCCCCATCGTTGGAACGCGCGAGCCTCCTCCGCGTGAATTACGGCGATCCGTCGGGGAGGGGGAGGCGCGCGTAACACTCGCTCGCTCGACGGCGGGCACGTGGCGGACCCGGGCAGAGCAGGCCGGTACGTTACGGGCGGATTATGTATACGCGAAGATTGAAAAGTTATACTCACTCTGACAGCTGGCGGCGCCCAGGAGGACGATCAGCAGCAGGATCCTCGTCGGCTCCATTCTTCACGGGGTTTGTTTCCGCAGCTGTCACGGCACACTTATCAACCCCCGCACTCCCTATTCCTCCACAGAGACGGAGGGCCACCACACTCGGGAGTCGCGAGGGACACTCGCAGGGGCGAGAGAAGGTCCTCGAGTTTCCACGAGGAGCTCGCTGTACTCGCTGTTTGTACTCGCGAGTCTCTCTGTTCCGCTTCCCGTGTTTCTCCTCCTTCCGTCCTGGTGAGACGAAACGGAGCGTGCAGAGGGGCACTTTCCACGCTAATTTCACACACCGTGTCGGAGGCGAGTGGATACCGTTCCGCGCCCGCCAACGTCACGCCGGCTACCCTCGATAACGGCACGATGACGACGACCACGACGAGGACGACTGTCTCTTCCGCCGCCCCGGGAAGACAGCGGCCGGAGGGAGCGAGAGAAAACTTCGCCTTCTTCTCCTTTCGGTTCCTATCGCCGGCACGTGACGGTGAGATAAGAGGACCGCCGCCGTCTCTCGGCTCATGCGTGCGAACGACCGTGCCCTTTCGCGGAGAGGGGGGGGGGAGGGCCGGGAGGGTCGAGTGCGGACGGCACGTATCCGGAAAACCGGCTGGCAATCCACTCTCGTCGTGCGATTGAAAATCCGGACGGGTAGAGCGTACGCGACCGCGCGACGCAGCGGCTCGCAGACGAATGCCACCGGAGAGCGACGCTCTTCCGAGTTCCGCGTCGGCATAGGTGCGCGTCCGTAAGTCCCCCCACTCACTCTTCCCCCCCCCTCCCACTCCCCACCCTCCGTCCCATTCTCGGCTTTTCTTCCGCCGCCGCGCCGGCCGGCGCCGCCGTCTCCCTCCTTAACCCCACCGGGCGCGTCGAGCGCGCGTGCGGTCGACGCATCAATTACGTTTGAATTAGAGCCGAACGTGTCGTCGGGCCGTCGAAAAATTTCGCCCCGGGACACGTCTCTTTCTCTAAATTCTATCTCTATTCTCTTCGCTTTTCTTCCTTTTTTTCCTATTGAAAACGAGATTCTTTTTTGCGCATAATACCGAAGGAAACTGGAAAAACACGTTTTTCGCCAAACGGCTGATTTGTGGGGTGATTCATCAGGAACCTTCGATGTAAAAATGTATTACGCAGATTTTCAAAAAGATAATGAAAAACTTATGAAAAACAGTTTGCAGACTTCTCTATATTGCGTTTAAAAATAATATAACAAATTTGGCGGTGGTTTTTTTGCATCTGATTCCTAAATTATTTCTGTAAGAAGCAGAAATATATTAAGAAATAATAACAAAAATATTAATTTTTTAAAATTATGTAACACTTTGATCCTTTGCACAGTGGGTCGCCCAGAGACCTACCTATATATTTCTTTAGCTTTGTACACTGGAACCCCGCGTTAGCGGACTGTTCGGGGCTTTAGTCCGCTAACGCGGGGTTATCTCCTATTGCTTGGTTTCACTCCCACTCCGTGAAATACGCGACTGCATTGCTCATTGCTATCCCCACACATGCTACTCATGTGGGCCGAGTGCATATGGAGGGGATAGTTTCCGCTAACGCGGAGTACGCTAACGCGGGGTTCCAGTGTAATGCCTAGCGCCACACTATGCGCGTATTCGCGATTCGTAATTCATAATTCGCGATTTATCTGACCACTCGACCAGTGAATCAGTGCGAATGACGAATCGCGCATGATGAATCAACGAATTTTCTCACCACACTATTTATGAACGTCAGATAAATCGCGAATTACGAATTACGAATCGTACGAATCGCGAATACGCGCATAGTGTAGCGCTAGCATAAGCCTTATGTTCAAGTATCGACGGATTTCATAGATCTTTTTCATTTTTTAAAATAATACGACCTTAAAAGGTTTTAAAATAACATAATTATTTAAAAATTAATTAATTGCATATGCTAATAATTTAGCAAAAAATAACGTTTTTTCAGATTTTTGAATTGATGACAAGAAGAAAGAAAAACAACTTTTATTCAAAGATTAATAATCTGAGGACTTTTAGAATCGCTGATTGTGAATTCGATATCAGATTCTTAAAATTTATGATGATCGAGTCAATATGGCAGACCAATTTTTTTTTTAATTCCGATTTGTATGAAAGGGGTCGTTGATTACGAATTCGTTATCGGATTTTTAAAATTCAATGTAGCGGCCTATTTTTTCAAAAATTTGATCCACTTATATATTGGATTGATTATCTTGAATTTTAAAATTCTGATTTGGAATTGTAATCAGCGACCCCAATAATCGATCTGATGCTCATTGTATTAAAATCTTTTGAATAGAAAAATTTGTGCTTTAACAGTTAAGTATTCAAAATAATTTATGTAAAGTTTTATTACAGTGCAAAATTTATTTAATTATACAGAACAGCCACACTGAAAGAAGTTGTAGTAGTAATAAGAAATTTGATAGATTCAATTAGTATGTCTGTTCAACCGACAAATCAGAAATTTTGTAACAATTACCAGATAATTACTACTAATTTTTTACTTATTAAATATGTTAGAATTTCTTATTGATCGAACAACTTTTTCTGTTAAATATGCAGAATTTCTGATTGATCAAATAATTCCTTTTTATTGATCAGTAAGAATATTATGATAATGATACTACACTTATTTAGTTAACATAATTATTTAGTTAAAAAAGAGAGCTTTTTGTTTAATTTAGAGTTTTTTCTTTCATTAATATAATTCAAATATGCGGTTAATGATATGAAGAAATACATACAAATTTTTCATAGCTTTAATCGAAAATAATAACAAATATAAATAGTACACATACATTTTAAATTAAAATACAATTTAACACACAAAAAATGAATAACTTTTATTCATATTATTTTCAAAGAAAAAAAATCTTCTGTCTAATTATGTGCGGCATATTCGTCGGATTCAGTGAAGCATGAGATGATCATGGAAATTACATGCAGATAATTATAATGAATAATGTACACCACAATTCGCAATCGCAATCTATAATCAGTTTTGTTTCAAGAATTTTGCACATTCATACAAGATTATAATGCTCAACCCATAATTCTCATTATTTTCTAATTAAATTGATTAAAATTATTATTGTTTAAGCAGTTGTATAAGCAATATTGTTTGCTCATATTTAATATTTCTATTTAATATTTTAATTTTTTACGCCTTAACTATTGTCATATGACATCATTTATAATTTGAAAAAAGTGTTAAGATCGATATCCTGATTTTTGGAGAAAAGTGCGCAAAAAACGAACATTATTAAAATTGATTATATAAAAATAAATGCATTAATAAGCTTCTTTTAATTTTCAATGAAATAAAAACTATGTTTATTTTTAATTTATAGTTCTCTCTCTCTCTCTCTCTCTCTCTCTCTCTCTCTCTCTCTCTCTCTCTCTCTAAACACAGATTGCCACAAGCGTTATATTGTTCGTGAAATGATTTGGAAAACAAGATTATCCACTTAAAATAAGGTTTACTGATGCGCGAACGTTTTTGAGAAATATATTTTTCATAGAAATATTGTATCTGTCGACAGTCCAGCTGTATATGAATTTTTATAAAGTAATTGTTAGCTACACAATATAATAAAGTGCAGGCATGTGTGATACATACGAATCCAGATTAAATTCTTATTGTTTCTTTACATATATTTTTAGAAAATACTGAAAAATGTTTTTAGGTACATTTTAGGTGTACGTACAAAAATTATCTTATTATAATATCTTGATAGAGGGCTGCTTTGAATGGCTTGAATGGGTACGTGTTTAGACGCAACAATGTTGGGTGTAGAGATGCCGAGAATGAATGGACAGATCAGTGAATGAACGTACCGGACGTACAGGTACGGCGGGAGGGGGGGGGGGGGAGGAAGAAAAAGAGGGGACTTCGGATTCCATTTCCATTCTGATCCCAGTCCCCATTCTCGTTCCCTCAACCCTTTTGATGTGCCTTGTGCCGTGAACGAACAACGAGATTGGAATCCATAAAGAGTATCCTTCCGTAACCCATTGAATATCGTCAAACCACGTTTCTTTCATAATCCTGTCGTACAGTAATGATAATCGTAAAACAAGTAATATCAAGCAATCACCGATACAGGATATATGTAAATATACACGCCTTACATTTATGTTATACGGCAGTTATAATTGTGATATCTATTGAATACTATTTCTTTTTAATCAGATCTGTTCTTCTCCCAGAAACTCGACACATGATGTCGATTTAAATGTCGTTTTGTGGCTTACAGAAGATCGTATTAAGATTAAGATCGATGCAGACACGAAACTTGTCGCTGGTCGGAGGTAGCTCTGCACAGTTGAATACCCTATCTCATTTTCAAAGAAGGAAAGTAACAAGTTCATCGGGAACGTTGTCTCCGGAGGAGTCTGTCATTTCTAGATTAACATCTCCGCCGGAAAAAGACTTTCGGTAGTAATTCCCGGAAAAAGATTTTAGGAAACGCGGATCGTTAGTATTCAACGGGGAATTACATACCATGGTTACCAAAATTTAAATTCAAATCCGATGTTTATCAAAGATGGGCTCCTTGTGTTTTCGTGATGAAGGAAAAATAAAACACAAAACAATTTGTTACGGGAATGTTAATGGTCGTAAATGCAATCGCGATATCTTTGTCGTGTTGCGCTTGGCAACAAACTGCGTCCTCAGTTTATTCGCAGTCCCGACAATGGAATTTTTCTTGCCTTCTCGGCGAAACCCGACGAGACTACGAAGTGCTTTATGCGGAGCAGTGGAATTCTTAAGAAAAGGCAGGAGAAAATTCATATAACGGTCGCGCGCACAGTAACAGGTTACAGGCTTGCTACTAGGGCGAACGTCCTAGCCGGTCCTTTTTTTTTCTCTCTCTGGGAGCTGACTGCCAAAGGACGACAATGCGTTTGAATACTGCACGCACAGTCCCCTTGGAATTTTTATTCTTCGTTGGTTCCTCTGGTTGACTAACACAATGAAAGTTTGTCGCAACATTGGAGACTTGTATTTTCATGTTTGAACTTGCACATACGTAAGCAAAATTTTTGTGACTCCGATCAATTTATCGTGATATCCGTATCTCGCTGCTAATCAACTCAACAAACCGTGTAATCTGGGAAAATTTTTGACATGTTACTTATGACTAAAAAAATAATTTACATTATCCCATGAAGACTATTGTTTACTTTTTTCGTGGTATTCCCATCATGTGATATTGTTTTAACAATGTGCGTTATTTGCAAGTTTATTTATCTTCATACATGTTAATTATTATTGATTAAGATACAAGGTCGTATTATTATAAAACTACAAAAGGTATCTGTTGCAGAATCATTCAATTACGTTGCAGATTCATGAATTAACGAAAAAGCTTAATTATCCGATTGGCTTTTGCGCTTAAGCGACAGTCACTAATTGCAATGCCTTTGTCTCTTTACATCGCCATCATTTCCGTCGCATAATTGTATCGTCATTATCTTCTAAATTAAGCAGAAGACATTGTGCATAATGCTGTGAATAATAGTAAACAGTGAAACAACGTTAATGAGCAATTGTATATGTAAAAACCTTGAAATTAGGCTTTAAACATGCGACATTGTTAAACTTTTATAAGTAATGTACGTAATAAAAAATAAATATAATTATAAATTTATGTGTTATCTCAGAATTTCTAATGAAGTTAATAACACACTGCAAATCTAAGCAAAAAGTTTATAATTTATATAATTTAAAAAGAACAGCAAAGTAAAAAAATATTAAATAATGTCAAATTGTATAAAATTTGGATGCTTTTTGATCCAGGTAAAAATTTTTTCATTCTTAGGTAAATATTTTAATTAGGAAAAAAAGTTTATAAGTTAAAAAAATGGTGTTTTAACAATAACAAATCATATAACTATAAAATAACTAATAACTAATAATAAAAATTAATCAAATAAAAAAAAAATTAATTTATTAAAAATTAACTAACACTAACAATACGTTAAAAATTAATTTTTTAAATTTATTATTTAATTTTTAATTAGTTTTATCCAATTTTTAAACTATTCAACCTATTCTACATTTTTATAATGATTAGCAGGCAGTCTAGAACACTTTAAAAATCAAAAAGATACAAGGAAAAGAAGTATTTTTTACGACAAAATTTTTTACAATATTTGAAAGAGAAAGCAACTTCGTATTATTATTATTATATTATTGATTATCAATTAATCAACTAAGGCTTGTCCTTAATCAATTGTGTTTTTACATATTCTCTTTTTATTAATTTTTTTAAATTTATACATGTATGAATTTGAATTAGAATTAACAAAATAAGAAAAAACATTGTCAGATCAATATTAACTTATGCTTTGTCTGCGGAAGTTTAAGTTGTTTGGTAATAAAATCTAAGCAGCATAATCAATTACGGTAAAATTAAAACGACATTAAAATACGTTTCGACTGATTAAAAAGTGACTTAAAATAAACGTTTTAAAGCCATTTTAATACTGTTTTGATGTTGTCATAATTCTTTTGTTCTACTTGAGAATCAAAATTTGAATCACGACAAAAATAATGTAAATTTAATTTATATGATGTCGATTGATATTTTGATTTTTTTTCCTTAGATTGTAAGAACACATTGTATAAAAAATAAATTTATACATTTAAACATATATAGTTTAATGTGATATTCTGTAACATAAAAAACTAAATCACACTTGTAAATGAAGTATCTTTTACACACTTAAATTTAAAGCAAGGAACTTCATATTTATCTTAAATATATATACATTTCAGTCTACGTTATATCCAAAATTGAGCGTATTTTCAAAATTGGTTTGTCTTTATTAATATCCATGGTAAAAATTTTTTCTTAAATAAATTTTTATTCGAAATCGGTATTATATCCCAACAATGAAACAACTTTTAAAATCCCAGGATACGCCAAAGCATGGAATTTAAAAGCATGGATCGTAGATCCAATAGCGGAGCTCTTCTTTCTCTCGTTTCTTTTTTTTTTTTGGTGCGTTCGAATTTAGATGATTCAACGATGGAATCTCTATGTCATCGTAACAGGAAACCCCGAGAAAAAGGTGTTTCGTGAAGGCCGAAAGCACGCGGGTGGCAAGCATCTCAGCCGACGAAGTTCCGGGTGGTAGGCCGCCGCATGGTATGCCGTGCTTACCACGAGCACCTGCCACTTATTTCTTCTCATTTCTGCCTTCCTTTTTGGGGGGGAGGGTTCCCGCCCTCTCCCTTGCTTCTCTCGCTTTCTCTCTTAACTCCCATTAAACATTGTTCGTCTTCGGCGGACCGGCTACTGCTCGAAATGAAAGAGTAGGTATTTGCCGAGGAATTTCCGCGATCGATGACGGGTTTGCACCGGTAACTTAAAAACATAATTTCTGTTGGCGTGGTGATGTTAGCCTTTGTCTTTCCAGCAGATAAGAATCTAAGAGTAATGACTATTTTGCTTGATGAAGCACATCAGTGCACCAAACAATGGTTTTCTTTGATATTTTTAATTTTTGATAAAATTATTATTGATGTTTCCATAAATCAATTGATTTAATTTGTTTTTTTTTAATTGTTTTAATCAGTAAAAGAAGAGAAAATTGCACGCTGATGTAGAAAAATCTATGATATTTACGAATATAATAATTACATAGTAAAATAATTATAATCAGAAATGTTATTTTCATAATAACTATTACAATAATTTTAATAATAATAATTATTGAAAAAAATTGTACTATAAATTACACAGCTTTAAAAAATGTAAAATATACGATGTAGTTATTGTTACTAGTATTATAGTAATAATTACTATAAAAATGTTATTACTGACTATAGTTATTTTACTATGCAATTGTAATAATAAATATAACTCATTTTTCAATGTAGTCTGTTTGATATGTTTAATAAATTCTTTTACAATTTTAACAAATATAATTTACCAGTGTAATTTTAGTTTTTGATTTTATCTTAGAAAAACAGTTTACAAAGTAAACAATGTTTATCTTATAACATGAACCCAGGTAGCTCAAGTATAAAGTACAACTGTATGCAAATAATAGTTTAATAATTCTTCATGCATCGTGAATTAAATGAAGACGCTCTCTATTTTTCTCTACATTCGTATTCTACAAAATTATTTAATTCTTGCATTTTGTAGAACACAAATGTAGCAAAAAATAGAGAGTATCTTCATTTAATTCACTAATTGTCAAACATTATTCACGGTACAGTTGTACATGTCTACTCTTACTACCTGGATGCAAAGATCATTTAAAATTATATAATAATATTCTTACCCACATTTATAAGAATGGTGTTGGTTCAATTCGTTATTTTTGGTTTTTATTTTATCAACGTGTTATCATAACTTTGCTTAATTACGAAAACCAAAATGATGTAAACAGTCGATCGGCCCTAAAGGTCGCGATCGCTGCCGCTTTGAGAACGCACGGCATCTGTTACGCGCACTTTAACGAGTCTTATCTAAATTGTTTTGGCGCCCTGCGGGCCCCATTAAGACCGCAAGATTGAAATAATCAGATTGAACGAGTTCGGGCCCAATTATACGCGTGCCGCAGCTAACGGAGGGTCTTGGGGTCTCACGAGGGTTATAAGTAGATGTGGGAGGGCCAAGGTCTAATTCAGAGGCCCACGGCTCCCACCTGGCTAACGTGTTCTCATTATTCCTGAGTCGGACCCGAATGCGCTCGGCACATATTTGTATACCTTATAAAGGAAACATTATCCGGATGAAGTTGCATTCGGAATTTTTGCTCGGAATTTATAAAAGGGAGTAGGAAATTGAGCGATTCTTTTATGTATACTATAATTTTGTATATTTCTGTTTAGATCTTGTTTTGTGAAAATATTAAACTCGAAGCATTTTTTTTTTTCAAGAATTTACTATCCATTTGAAAAATGCAAGACTACATTAGAAAAAACAAAAATAACTGAAAGAAATTCTTCGCAAATATTCTATTTATCGTTTTAAATAATTTGGTAAATAAAAAACAAGTGAAAAAGCAATCTTGAAGAAACTACAAAGAATAAAAACTACATTGGCTATAAAAATAAAAAATAAGTGAAAAAAGCAATCTTAAAAAAAATTACAAAAAAAAAATACACTGACTATAAAAAAGGTAATTGATATTAATATGCATTAATGTACATATGATTTGAAATACAAGCGTCGGTATATTTTTGTTTTTCTTTGTTTACTGTAAATATTTTGTAATTACTTTCTTACCAACTTTTCTAGCGAAAGAAATGTAAATGAAATTAAAATCTAATATTCAAAAATGCTAAACACTTGTAAAATAGTTTCTAGAAATGTAAATAATTAATTATAATTGTTTTGTAAAAAAATAATTGTTTAGCTTTTATGTTTACTTACTGTTGCAAGCAAAAGTTTCACGCATATTGGAATAAAATTTGGAATAAAAGTTCGGAATAAAATTTGGTTATGACTTTTGTTTCTGAACAACATATGACCAACATGACCAACATAGATTACTAGTCCTAAAAATTAGAAAAAGATTTAATAAAATTTTTAACTAAAATTTTTTATTTAAAATTAGCACACATAGATTACACATAGCACACATATTAGATACAAGAAGATACAGTTATTATATATTAATAAAAATCAGGATTAAGTGTTTATACGTAATGTAAGATATAAATAATCTGCATTATATAATATAATTTATGTTAATTATGTTTTATGTGTTATATGAACTGTGAATCACAGAAAATTCAGATTTTATTAAATACTTAATAAATATTAATCTAATTTCTTCTTCAAGTTGACACAACTGGCAAATTTTATTAGATAATTACAAATACGACGTTTCGGCTCTTGCTTTGGGCCCTTATCAAGTACAATCACACATAAATTTGTGACTCGTGTCAGCGAATCATGATTGTAGCTGTGAATTGTAAAAACGAGTAATGTATAAAAACTTTTTTTTGTACCGCATCTTAATTAAATTAAACATATACTAATAAAAAAAGACGACCAAAAAACTTACTTGTCTTTGCATTAAACATTCGTGTCAATTAATAAAATACAGTTAGTGAAATCCTTGCGTGTGTATATTATAGAGATAATTACATGAATATTAAAATTGGTAATATAAGTCTTTACTGGTGAGCAGTAACCGTCAGACTGAATTGGTATACAAAAACAAAAATATCGAAGCGTAAGCAAAGGCAAATTCATGTATGTCTAATGACTCTGTTGTAAATCGGATTAAGGTTTTCAGTGTCTTTTTGCAAATTTAAAGTATTGGTCGTCTTTTTTATGAGAAACATTTCTGCAATTTCTCTTTTTCGAGTATATTTTTCGTTATGTAGTAATGTAGGTGTCGACCAGATGTGTCAATGTATGTCAGATATGTGGATGATATTTTTACTGTCATAAACCAAGTTCTTGACATCTTTAATAACTACCACCCGAGACTAAAATTTACATGTGAACGAGAATCATCTGGTTCAATTTGTTTTTTAAATATGACTATTATAAAAGATAATAATAAATTACTCACAAATTGATTTAATAAACCGACATTCTCCGGACTTATGTAAATTTCTATTCCAGTCATCCTGCAAAGTACAAAATTAATACTATTATCAGTTTAGTCGATCACGCGATATTGTTGTCCGACGATAGATTTCATGAAGCGAACATTAAAAAAGTCAAAGAGATCCTATTAAACAATTGCTTCCCCTTGGACTTAATAGACCGTCATGTTAAAAACAGACTAAAATTTTTAAAACAGCGGGAGAAAGAGTTGCCTAACGTTTCGAGAACAAAATTTGACTTCAAAAAATGCATAATACTACCATATGTCAAGGGAAACAGTGACAGTATCAGCCACTTTTTAAATAAGTTAGGTTTAAATACTGTATATACAGTTCCAAAAAAACTTAACGAAATAAATAGACGCGGAAAAGATAGAATTGAACATTTAAAGAAAACAAACGTATCGCATTAATTGTAAAGATTGTTCGGCGTTGTATATCAGACAAACTAAACGTCATTTAGGAAAACGCATTAATGAACATATGAACAACATTAAAAAACATGAAAGTAGTCAGTCCGTTGTAAGCCTACATCGATGTTCCAAAGATCATGACTTTAATTGGTCGACACCTACATTACTACATAACGAAAAACATACTCGGAAAAGAGAAATCGCAGAAATGTTTCTCATAAAAAAGACGACCAATACTTTAAATTTGCAGAAAGACACTGAAAACCTTAATCCAATTTACAACAGAGTCATTAGACATACATGAATGTTTGCCTTGCTTGCGCCTCGATATTTTTGTTTTTGTATACCAATTCAGTCTGACGGTTACTGCTCACCAGTAAAGACTTATATTACCAATTTTAATATTCATGTAATTATCTCTATAATATACATACGCAAGGATTTCACTAACTGTATTTTATTAATTGACACGAATGTTTAATGCAAACACAAGTAAGTTTTTTGGTCGTCTTTTTTTATTAGTATATGTTTAATTTAATTAAGATGCGGTACAAAAAAAAGTTTTTATACATTACTCGTTTTTACAATTCACAGCTACAATCTTAATTCGCTGACACAAGTCACAAATTTATGTGTGATTGTACTTGATAAGGGCCCAAAGCAAAGGCCGAAACGTCGTATTTGTAATTATCTAATAAAAATTTGCCAGTTATTGTGTCAACTTGAAGAAGAAATTAGTCTCATTTATTGCAAATCATCACTGGCGACTTTCAAATTACACCGTTGACTTTGTTAATAATTAGTATTGTGAAAATTACATTTCTTTATTTTTATTTTATATTGATATTGTACCAACGAAAGATATTAAAAACCGTCAAAAATTTTCAATATATATTTAATGGCTGTCCCAACTTTTTTACCATGAGAGATGGGATTACCGACTGCATTCTTATAAGATTGCAGTCGGTAATCCCATCTCTCATGGTAAAAAGTTGGAACAGCCATTAAAATTTACCCTGTATATCATATTTCTACAAAATTATAATTCTTTTTGCACAATTAATAATTGTTACTTCTATATTTTAAAATTTTATTAGATATGATTAAATTTGGATAATAACATTAACTTAAAATTTATCCATGCAATTTATAATAATTTCAATTGCTTGTGTACTGTCTCTATGAAAAAGATTTATGTAAGTTTAACAGTTACGTAAACAATACGTAACAAATACAGTAAGAGAGAAAGAGAGAAGAAGATCCTTTCTCTCTTTCTCTCTTTCATTATTTCTGTTCTTATTGCCTGTTGCCTGGCATTGTGTTTAGGCCCTTATACAGGAACTATAATATATCCGGAACGAGTGTAAGCGCTAGTGTCGCGATCCGACAAAGAGGGTCTAAGGGTTGGTTGTTCCAACTTCTTGGTGAACTTACCTATTAGATAAATATATGTTTGTCTTTATTTACCCACACAGCACAAAGCTCCGATTAAGCTCCCAGGGAGTTCATTTTGCTGAGCTCTCGTTGGAGCTAACAAAATTCGACAAAACAAGCTCCCAGGGAGTTTAATTTGCCGAGCTCTCGTTGGAGCTAACAAAATTCGACAAAACAAGCTCCCAGGAAGTTCATTTTGCTGAGCTCCCGAGGAGCTTACAAAATTCCACAAAACAAGCTTTCAGAAAGTTCATATTTTTGAGCTTCCGGAAAGCTAATAAAATTCAACAAAATAAGCTCCCAGGGAGTTCATTTTGCGAGGCTTCCGAAGAGCTTACAAAATTTGACAAAACAAACTCCCAAGGAGTTAATATTGCTGAGCTCCCAAGGAACTTACAGAATTTGCTCTCAGGGAGTTCATATTTTTGAGCTTTCGAGGTGTTTATAAAATTCGACAAAACAAGCTCCCAGGAAATTTATATTTTAGAGCTTCCGGGGAGCTTATAAAATTCAACAAAATAAGCTTTACAGTTCATTGCTTTGTTTTTAACTGTTATATTAATTGGTTAATTTCTTTTTTACGACCGTTGCTGCAACTCTGGTGGTTTGTTCGCGTCGCCATGCCCTCGACATGCGCAACGTTTTAAAATAAGAATGAATACTGGCCTGTGATTGGTTATAAAAACATGAAAGTTACTTAAGACTACGGTTTCAAATATAAGAACTGATTGTGAACAGATGTGAGACAAACTGTGTAAAACATTCGGTCTCTTGGGACGTGAGTGAAAGGACAGAAGATTCTTGTTTATTTGTTACAACAATGTCGAATTTTCTCACTTTGATGTTTTATCTTGTTTGTTGTTTATTAATCGGTTTTGTGACAATGTCGAAACTATTATCGATTTTACTAATAGAGCCTTTAGTATCAACTAGTCATCATATCTGGACGGTAAATTTGATTAAAGGACTGCTTCGTAAAGGTCATCATATACACGAAGTGAGCATTGATCATGATATCAATGTCGAAGGTAAACTCGCGCAGAACTTGACATACACTGTAAGTATACATATAATAATATATTATTAAGTTTAGAAGTACGAAAACATTTCTTTATACAATAATACTTAATTTTTAACAATAATTTATAAAAACTTAAAAAAGTTTGTATAATTTTCATTTAATTACTTTCTGCTTAAATATAATCCTTTTGAAAATGTATCAGTTATTTAGAGTTGGTTATAATGATTATTCAATTTTTGTCAATAAAATATATTTTTTTACATAATATGTATCAAAATGTTTTACATTATTTATAGAATATACGCGTGTTTCTTGATGAAGCAAAGAATCATAATATCGTTAGGAACAAATGTAAAATGGAAATTTATCGGGCTAGACAAGATTAAGGTTGTTATATTGGCTTTGGCAAAATTGAAGCAACGAGTACTATGGAAATTAGATATTAAAGTGCCGTTTCAAATACCGACCAATTTAATGATTGTGAAATGGATACCACAAAATGAAGTTTTATAGTACGTCTTTTGATTTATTAGAAAAATATAAAGAAATACCAGAAATAATATATATTTTCTTGTGCTTATTTAATTAATTATTTTATTTATATTCTTAATCTTAATATAAAACATTTTTATAATTAAGTTTATAATTTAAACTTTCCTTCTTTATTAACTATTAGATGAAAAAAATAATTTTGCCAAACATTTAAAGATTTAGCTTGGTACAGATATAAAAATAATTTTGTTAAATTGTTAAAATAATTATGTAAAATTAAGGTGATCGCTAATGCCGGAATTTTTGCAGCATTACTCATCATATTTGAATTTCTTTTATAACTATTTTGCTAATCTAACAAAATTATTTTTACATCTGTATCTAACTAAATTTTTTGATATTATAGTAAAACAGTTCTTTTGGTATAAAAAGTCTATAAAATTTCAATTTTACATGTCACTGTAGTACCATTATCTTAAAAATAGCATTGAGCAAGATAAAATTGAAATCAATTGAATGACATTTTTAATTGTAAGGATGACATTTATATAGTATTGATTAAAATTGTTATTTTTATTTAGTATAATATATGGTAAACATTATTATAACTTCGTATGTTTAGCTCATAAAAATGTAAAAGCACTTTGGACACACGGTGGTCTTCTCAGCACGCAGGAAGCCATTTGGAAAGGTATACCATCAATCGTAATGCTTTTTTTTATGGATCAAAAATTCAATGCACAAATGTTAGTAGCTAAAGGCGTTGGTATATATTTGGATATTAAAACTTTGTCCATGCAAACTATAATACACGCAATTGAAGAAATAATTTACAATGAAAGGTATTATATCTCAATTTCTGTTTCAATTTCTATGTTTCAATATTACAATTATTATTTAGACACAAAATTAACAGTTCTTATTTCATAATTATTTCAAATAATGTCTAATATAGTATATGGTCGGTTTTAAAGGTTTTTGTTAAAACAATTATTTTTAAAATAACTAATTAAAATATTTTTTTTCTATATCTTGCTATATCTATTCTTGCTATATCTTCTATATTTTGTTATATTTTCTATAGCTTTTTTCAGTTAAAATGTGTAAGTTTGTGTTATATTATTAATAGTAAACCATTTTATTGCAGTTATACGAGAAACATGAAACAATTATCCAGCGAATTTCGGGATCGTCCAATACCGCCGTTAGATTTAGCTATTTGGAGCATCGAATACTCTGTTCGTCATCCAAATGGAAGTTTAGCAACACCTCTTATAGATCTCAGAACTGGATGGAACAAAATCTAATCGACGTTTATGCATTTTTATTTTTTAATATTATTATAATATTGTTAAGTATATTTTTTATTATAAAGATACTAATCAATTTTTGTTTTAATTATATATATGTATATGATATCTAAATTAAGTAAAAAGAAACAAGCATAAGTCTTTGAAAATTAAAAGTGAATAAAGTAATAAATACAAACAAACGTAGTATTATTAATGATCTACACGACGTGGTAGTTAAATTACTTAAAATTGGCTAAAATTGATTAAAAGCCGATTTATAATTACGGTAAAGTCAATTTCTAAATCGACTTATTGACTGACTAAAATCGGCACTTGTCGAGTCATTTTTATGTTAGTCAACTATAAATTGACATTTAATTTGACTTTGAAGCCAGAATAAAGTCGACTTTAGATTTTTATGTTAACAACAGTTAACTAATAGTTAACTTGATACCGTGAGATTAATGATATATAAGGTATCCTGTTTTAATAGTAAAATATATAAAAAAATATAGAAAATACGGAAAAATATTTCAGATAAAAATTATGTTTTAAAGGGGAACAAATAATAAAATTGTTTTTTTTTGTAAAAAATTACTTTTTCAAAATTTTATATAAGCAATGTTTTTAAAATAAATTTTTTTATCATAACGTAATTTTTAATTATTTCCCGATCAAAAAATTTTTATGTAAAAGTATGTAAAAATCTGTAGAATTATGTATCAAAAATGTCCATGCAAAATTTTACATTGTATATTTTTATTTAATTTCACATATTTTTATGTAATTTTATATAATTTTGATATAATTTTATAGATTTATACATACTCTTGTATAAAAAAATTTTTGCCGGGAAAAAAATTGCTTATTTACAATTATATATAATTATACATAATTCTATTTAATTATATATAATTACATATGAATAATTCTTTCTCAATAAAAAATGTTTCATGTAAAAGTATGTATAAATTTGTAGAATTATATCAGAATTATATAAAAGTATATAAAATTATGTAAAATTATATAAAAATATACAATATAAAATTTTGCATGGACATTTTTGATACATAATTCTACAAATTTTTATATATTTTTACATGAAAAATTTTTGATCGGGTTTGTATATAAAAATATTAAAATAGAGTTATTAAAAAATTGTAGTTTACAAGATTTTTAATGTTTTATTTTATATTTTTCCATAAAGTACAAAGTATATAAAATATCTTCTAAAACATTAATTTTTTGACAATTATATCTTAAGTGTTTTTATACACAAAATAAAATAAATCAGTTAGTGTAAAGAAAACATATTATTTCTTTTTAAAACATATGTAATTGTAAATTGCATATTTATACATTCTAATTTTATAAAATAGAACTTTAGTAGTTTTAATTTTTTCAAAAAGGATATTTGTTATACTGACTGCGTATATTAGAACACTGTGTACATTGTGAGAAAACATTCTTACATCTTATTCAATGTAATCACATATAACAGACTTAATTTGTATCTATACATAAAGAAATCTTATTCATATTTAAAATATCTACATATTCGACTCTTTTTATTATTTATTTGTACATTTTCATACATTATGTAATACAATATTAAATTTTTTATACATGTATGACAATAATTATTCTATTATCTCATGTGTTATGTAATGATCAATTGCATGATTATTCTGCATGTGAATAATTTCATTTGATTCAACAACGATGACAGGAGCTGTGATTAACTTATACAGAGTGTTCCAAACTTATCGCAATATCTATCAATGGTAGATCTTTAAGATCACCCAAAATGATTTCAAGCATTTGTCTTAATAGATATGATAAGTCTGGGACATTCTATATATTATTAATAATTTATTATTCTCTATACTATAATTTGTACAGTTTTTCTCTGTTTTTTTTTAATTGTGCATCTCAAACACGTATTCAGAACGTATTTTTAAAGGCGTTAGCGTTTTTTCGTTATTTTATCTTTATCATTCGTTAGACAAAGATAAAGTAAGAAAACTGCGTGTTGTTATCTTTTTAAATGTGTTCTGAATATGAATTTGAGTTGACAAGAAAATATCGTTGTGATGGTACTGATAGGCTATGACGTAGAGCTATATCATTGATAAATGGTGTTCACCTTGAAATAAGAAGAGAGAGAATGACTATACTAGACGTTACTGATACATTCAGTTCTGTGATCTTTTTGAAAAACTTGCGAGAGGTTTTACGGAACAATGTTACGCTGGTTTATTTTATTGTATTATTTTGTTTGTTATATGTTAATGAGCTTTGTGACAGCATCGAAACCATTGTCGATTTTACTAATAGAGCCTGTCGCATCTCCAAGCCATCATGTCTGGACGATGGCTTTAATTAAAGAACTACTTCGTAAGGGCCACCATGTACACGCAGCGAGTATATATAAGCCTAAAGTTGAGGGTAAACTCGCGCAAAACTTGACATACACTGTAAGTATATTAAATTATTTGAAGACATTATGCAAATAAATTATTTATTTTTAATTTATAACACATGTTAGATAAAACATTTGAATATATCTTTTCTGTTTTGTAATATTGTTTTGTACAATAATTTTTGTCATTGGTATTATCTCAATGTGTTTTTGGAAATAATTTATCACATTTTTAAATGCCTTTTCTTGTATGATAATAAGTATTTATTATCAAGTTTTTGCTGGATATTTTATTATTAGGTTTTTGAAGAATTGATAAACACTTTTGACAAAGAGGAATATAATCCAGCTGAGTGGGAAACCTACAGCACATTTTACATGACTTATTTTATGTATGAGTGGGGTATTGAATCATGTAAATCAATGATAAAAAGTAAAGAGGCGAAAGAGCTTTTGGAAACCATTAAGACTGTCGAATTTGATGTTATAGTGCATGACGTTTCTCTAAATGAATATTTGTATGGATTGTGGGAGGTAAGAATAAAGCAATATCTATCATTAATAAACTGAAAGAATTAAGTAAATTTAATAAAAAAATCAATAGTTTACAAGATATTTTTATATACTTTATATTAAAATACATTAGAATAAATCTATATATATAAGTCGCGATGTATGTATGTCCATAACTCCTCGAACTACTCCGTCATTTGTGGTCCGATTCTAATGCAAAAAATCTTATTTTATTCCAAATTTTACGAGGATTGCTGCTATGGGTTTGGTTTTTCAAAATACAGGGTTATTAAAAAATTCTTATATATTGATTAATAACGGATAAGCGTTTGTCTGTATAACCGCAAACAACATCGTCATTTGTACCCCAATCTCTTGCAAATGGTCACATTTTATTTAAAATTTAACGAGTAAGGCTGCCATGGGATTGGAGTTTCCCTATACAGGGTGTTTATTTAAGGACTTACATTTCTTAAAGTTACGCCAAACATTTATGAAACAACCTGTATATGGAAATGAATAAATAAATAATCAATGTAAAAAAGTGTTATTCACATATACAGAATTTTTCAAAAATTTATGTATATGAGTTTAGTTGTCTGTATGTCTGTATGTCCGCAAATAGTTTTCAGTATTTGATGTCCGATCCTCATACAATTGGTCTCATTTTGTTTTAAATTTGGGAATAAAATTAGAAGTTTTTTTCTACATAAACAGGGTTTTCTAAAATTTCCTTTATATAGATTAGTAGCGGGTATGAGTTTATCTGTATGACCTCGACCTACACCGTCATTTGCGGCCCGAACCACTTGCAAATGGTATCATTTAATTCCAAATTTTTTGAAGATGGCAGTCCATGGGTTAGGAATTTCCATATACAGGAAGATGTTTCATAAATAAATGGCGTAACTTTAAGAAATGTAGGTCCTTAAACGAAACAACCTATTATATATGAATCCATTGAATCCGGATTTTTATTATAAAGAGGGTTACAAAACATGATCTTCATTATAAAAAGTTTGGTAAAAAAATGTATAGGACAAGATCACGCTTGAGTACGGCATGATGTACTGATGTAAACGGCACCACTAATAATTTTGTATTATGCAATAAGTACACATGTTTGTTAGTTTGTATTTCCGCGAACTACTCACACGGGCGTGTATTTTTGATCAAAAAATGTAAAATTTGAATACCAAAAGCAAATGGATGGACATAGAAATGATTAGGCTGACATTTCAGTGTTATATAAGTACCGCGGACAAACAGAAGCGGTACTTATATATGTGTGTGCATGAAGTAAGAGCTTTTTCGCGAAGCGCGGGCGAAAAAGCTAATTATAATATATCTCTTAAACTACTAATTTTTATTAACTTTTTAAAACTTTTTTAACCTTTATATTTTTATATATGTGGAGAAGTATGGTTAGAACTTGATTAATCAGAAGGCCCCCTTTTAACAATAATAATACGTGTTGGATATATTTGATCTTTTTGTATGTACAATTATAATTGCGTCAGTGTGTAATCGATAGGATCTTGAGGTAGCCGGAAGCTGGTTCGTTCTGGTTGTAGAAGGATTAGGCGCCGCTCGAAAGTGCTTGTAGGTGGTTAGGACTTCCTCGTCAGCCTCAGCCTCGGAACTCTCGGAAGAGGGTTCGTGCTGGTTGTGGAAAGATTAGGTGGCACCCGAAGGAGGTTAGGACTTCCTATAGTCGCTGTCATTACCAAATAACCGAACAGCTCTCGGAAGACTGCCCGCTTCTTCTCCAGTAGAGCGCGAGGAATGTGCTTTCCGAGTGTACGTGAGAGCGCACGTGGTGTCTCGGGATCCTTATCAGTAGCCACGGCATGTCAGCCTTCTTATGTAAACCAGATGTTGTATTTTTACTTCCGAGTTTGAGGCGCCGCGCTTTCGCCTAGTGGCGGCCGCGTGCACTACTCGCGGTCGCCGGGGCCGCTGACCCGGCCGCGGACGCCGTGCGCGCGTGCGCTGTGGCGTGCCGCCAGGCCGCCACAATATGTATAGAAGAGTGTCATTTTTTGGTTGAGGCAAAAAACTAGTGCATAGTAATATTTGTGTGAATTGATAAATATTGCTATAGGCCTAAGTTGCGGTATTTATTTCAATGATGTATTGAACCTCGCATATTCACACTTGTAAACTAAGTTAAACGATCGTAAAATTGAGTATTATTGATTCTCAGGGCTACTTCAATCAAATTTGATTGACTTTAATTTATTGGAAAAATTGCTAACATGAAGAGTAAAACTAGTTTATTATTAGAACAAAGTAAAAATTCTCTTATTTTTTAAATATTCTGTATTTGATTGATTACAGCATTTGATATTATGCTTTTAATATATAAATAAAATTATAATTTTATTATTATTTGATAAATACAAATTACTGGTAA